>NC_073228.2:132182651-132485681 GCF_029281585.2 Gorilla gorilla gorilla
TTTAGGAAGGAAGCTCTGTATAAGGGAGGTTTTACTGAAGAATCTGACTAGCTTTTATCATGGAAGAATTGTTATGAGTGGACAGATTTTCCCCATATGAAATTCTGAATCATAAATCTCATATTTTTTTTTTGGTAAATCATACTCTCTCTGGGAGTACAGCAAGAAGAAGCATGTATAAGCAAGCATTCTTAGGGAGTTCATGCAAATAAGACCAGAACCTGTATATTCCTTTGTATAAACATCACCTAGAGAATTTTCCCTGCCATTATGGGAGAAGTCCAAAGGGAGGGCTTTAGGAGGCAATGGATGAACCTGGAGACATACTCCAGGTATTCCCTGTTGTATGGATGTGTCATGAAGGAAACCAGTCCTGCAGTACTGAAATCTGATTTTAATATTCACATAGATAATATCTTGAATATCAAGAGTAGCTGAACAGCCCTAGCCTTTTCTACACTGAGAAAATGCTAATTACAAGTAGCCAAGTTTTAAATTTAATTTTCCCCTTTCAAGTGCAAAGCACAGAAAGAAAACTCTTCAGCAGAGGCAGAGCCAACTGCTGACATCAGACTTAAGGGGTTATACTCAGTCCCAGCTTCATGGCATCCAGCCCATCTGTCTTTGAAAACCTATTAATCATCAGCTCAGCAAGTACTCACTAAGCACTATTATCACTTGACTACCCATTACATTAGCTACTGGGAATTTTTAAAGAGTTTGGCTATATTTGCTCCTAAAGCTATTTTTAAGGGATAAAACACAAAATATGTACATAAATCCCACTATTCAACAATTTGTTTTAAAAAAGTATGTGCATATGTGTATAAATTTATTAAGTTTAATGCTGTCACTCTTACTACTCTCTGGCATTCCAAAATGGTGTCTTGAGTAGAAACATGAAGGTAAAGGGCAGCGGGTGCTATGGTAAGTTCCACACAAGCCCAAGTGGCTCAGACGGCTTTTTCTTGTCAAGCCATGTGAACATCTTCTGGAGAAAAAGTTGTGAATCACTGAACTGAAGAACATATCGCAGTATGTCCCTGCTTGCAAATTTCATATATCACAGTATGTCCCTGCTTGCAAATTTTATATTGAATCAAGACTTAAACAGTTTGACCTAGTCAATTTTTTGCAAGATTGTTTCTGACAGAGACATAGTAGTTACTCATGGCACTTGATGGAACTGTGATCTGCTCTGGAGTCCCAGCCCCACTTCACTCCCTGGAGCCACATGCCCTTCTTACCCATGCACATGGTCTGGTCCTGAGAAGCCTTAAAGCCATTGTGGCAGATGCACTGGTAACTTCCTTGCAGATCAACACACAAGCCATGACTGCAAACGTTAGGAATTTCTAAACATTCATTGCGATCTAAAACAAAAAAAAATAAATGTTACATGTATCTGATTTTTATTAAGATTTCTTCATTTTTCACAGTTGTGTTTCTCTAACCTGCTATTAATTATTATAGACAGGCTGAAAATGAACCATAACAACAGCTGAATCAAAATGAGCAGGCCTTTAAAGTATCCAACCCTCTTTTTTTAATCATGCAAATTTTTTTATGTTTATTGGTATCTGAAGGATATTATTTTATTTTAGGTCCAATCCTGGGGAAATCCATTGAAGAGACCTATTTTCTTAACAAAATAATCTAAAAGATATGGTGAAATAGGTTCACTATAAATGAACAGGTTAAGTGAGAAAATCTTTCCCAAATTATTCTTGAAGTATTTTTTGATAGGAAATCTAAGGAATCTTGTGCTCAGTGCCAAAGAATGAGTCAGCCTCTTTCTTACCTACACAGGCCCCATTGGGTGAAAGTTTGAAACCCGCGGCACATTCACAGCGGTAGCTACCAGGACTATTGATGCAGTCTGCATTCCGCTGGCAGAGATTATCACCATTGCTGCACTCATCTATATCTGAAAGAGCAACAATTCCATTTTAAAGAGTCCTTTTTAGTATTGTATTAGCATTACATTCACGTCACACTTTGATGATCAACTCTTGAAAAATTGTAGAAGAAATAGTAAAAATCAGAAACCATCTAAATGCTATATATGTATACC
This sequence comes from Gorilla gorilla gorilla, assembly GCF_029281585.2. Classification (NCBI taxonomy): domain Eukaryota; kingdom Metazoa; phylum Chordata; class Mammalia; order Primates; family Hominidae; genus Gorilla; species Gorilla gorilla. The sequence goes on from NC_073228.2 coordinate 132,184,726, forward strand.
AAATTATACTGGATAAAGGACATACTTTATTCAGATTACCTTCACAAACCAACAGCAGGTCATTGTAACTGAATCCTGTAGGGCATTCACAGCGGAAACTGCCAATCTGGTTAATGCACACACCATTTGCACAAATGCCTGGAATCTCTTTACATTCATCAATGTCTGAAATGGAACAGATTTGGTCAAATATATGTTGTTTTGCTTAATATACTTACCATATAACTTTGAATAATGCTACATGTACCTTGGGATGAGTACAAATATTCAGTGTCACAAAAATCTATTATATACTAGTATAGATAATTTTTTTGGTTTATAAAAACATATATACCAGAAAATAGAAACAGTGATGGAAAAAATGTAAGTAGCTGATAAAATATACCAAGTAATTTCAGAGTCAATATAGCAAATGAACTTTCTAGGCAATCAAACCCCTTCTTCAGGTTACCCTAACTGCTGCTATTCATTTGTTTAAAAAGCTATGTTTTCATCATTGTATGTATTTTATTTTATCATATATTCATAATGGAGACTTAAAATTATATTGCTTAGGCCAGGTGTGGTGGCTCACACCTGTAATCCCAGAACTTTGGGAGGCTGAGGAGGGTGGATCACCTGAGGTCAGGAGTTCTAGACCAGCCTGACCAACATGGTGAAACTTCCATCTCTACTAAAAATACAAAAAATTAGCCGGGTGTGGTGGTGGGTGCCTGTAATCCCAGCTACTCAGGAGGCTGAGGCAGGAGAATCACTTGAACCTAGGAGACAGAGGTTACAGTGAGCTGAGATCGCGCCATTGCACTCCAGCCTGGGTAACGAGCAAAACTCCATCTCAAAAAACAAAAATTATATTGCTTATCGAATCTTCGAGGAAGGAAACTAGAGTGAGCAACACAATGTACATTTAGAAGGAATTAATTAATATGAAAAATAAGTCTGCATATTCATATTTAGACCAGTAAAAAGGGATACTGCAAAAATACACCAAAAATTTAAAAATGTACTTAAGAAAATAGCAACTAAAGGTTAAAATAAGGTAGATTATTTAGAGTCATGTAATACAATGTGCATGACAAGGACAACTGAAGCTTTAGCTTGGTGGATGTGACAAATATCGAGAGAGTCACATAACTACCATAACCCAATCACCAGACTATGCTGATGGAGTATCATTATTAATACTTGGTTAGAGTCTGTAAGCCTGTTATTTCTCTCTTATCTAACTATATTAGATTGGATCCCAGATTATTATATTTTGTGGTACTCTTGAATTTTAAAAACATAGAATAGATTTTTACAGAATGCTACACATATGTATTAAAACAAACATAATCTGGAAAAACTCACCAACAGCTTTTCCTGTGTGAATGTCAAAGGTGAATCCAGGAATATTTCCACATATGGTTTTAAAGTCAGCTTTAAAATATAAACAAAGCAATGCACTCTTAAATTTCTCAAATTCCTTCAAAATAACATTTTGTATTACTTTCACAAACAAATATATTTTACATTATTCACAATCAGACATATTGATTTCAATTATATTTATTTGATAGCAATGCCAGCTTCTGCTAGGAGTGGATCTAGGCATTCTTTACCATTATTATCATTGTTATTTCTATTACTCTCATTAACTTTTTACTGCTCTGATATCAGAAGGCAAGTAAATCATTATAAGATTCAAAATGTCTATTTAGATATTTAAATACTTTTTCTTTTGATATGCAGAGCTTTAAAAAACATCCAATATATAAAGATTAAAAAAAAAGTACAAATTGAAAAAGGAATTACAGATTGCACAAAGGTATAGACATGCAAAAATAATGTTGTAGAGGGGAAATAGGTAAACAATGTATAATGAATGAGATGCGAATTTTGTCTTTTTTTTTTTACTGTGTCTATTGGTTGGAATGTGAAGTTTGAGTCATCAAAAACAATGCATTATGAAATAAAATAGGGACTATAAGAGGTATTCTTACACATAATTAACCAAATCAATGGAAATTTAAAAGAATTCTAATTTGCAAGATGAAAAATGCTTCCGACGCTCACTGCTATACAAGTGAGTAAAACTCCTGAAAACAGTATTACATAAAACTTAAACTGCATACTATATTCCAAGTGCTATCAGGTCAGGGGTATTGTATATTTCATCCACCAATATATACCGAGTATTGAGAACAGATAGAAAGACCACAGATACTCAATTTAATGGTTTCTAATTGTCTGGAAATGTGCAAATTATAATTTATATGTATAATCTCCCTAATTGTCATTGCATCCATATGAATTAGTCACTGTAATTATTTATTATTCCTATTTTATACATGAGAAATTAGTTTCTGAAAGGATAAATACTCTGCAGGAGGTTCCACAATAAGTATCTTAAGAGTTTTGATTTAAATACAGACACATCTCTCAACTCCAAGCCTTTCGCTTCTTCTCACAAAGAAAGTGCCATTTTAATTCCCCAAATCAATGATCTTAAATCTGTAACTATGGAGTTTTAAAGTTGAGAATTGTAGGAATGTTTCTATTTAATTTTATGGAACATAATAATGGCAAGATAAGGCTAAGAAAATCCATTTGACCAGTGAATTGGAGCCTCTGAAAAAGGCCTATGTGTTGCTTTTCATCATTTCTCTCCTTAATTTCATCAATGCATTAAATGGAACATTTAAATACATATACCCTAAGTAATATTTGGTAACAAATGCATAATCACTGTTTCTTATTTGGCCTACTGGTTCAACTCTTAGTATCTATAGTTATTAAAAGTTGCCATTCTCCAGGTCATAAAAGAGAGCCTGATGGACAGCAATTTTAAGACAAGCATTTTTGCTCTTATCTCTATTATCTTTCGTTTTTTCTTTCAAAAGAAACTGTCTTGTGAAAAAAACATGACCAAGTGAAGACAAGCTCTATTTTTTGCCTAAAAATTTCACTGATGTCTGAGGAAGAAGATGTAAAAGGCACATTTTGATAATGGGTTGCTTTTATGTAAAATTCGCTCATAAAAAACACTTTTTGCATATTTTCCACGGCTGAACTAAAAAAAAATCCTTATTGAATTTAGTTTTTCTCCAAATATTATACCTTCCATGTCTAGCACAGTGACATACAGTAGTTACTCAAGAAATATTTGTTTGATGAATAAATCAATAATTGACAAGCATAGTTTAAGATAATTAGTTTAAATGGACTAATGCTATAAACTCTAACTCTTCAGCAATGGATCTTATTTTCAGGATTCACAAGCCTATCCAACATAATGTCTCAGAAGTTAGTGTTTGAATCCCAAAGAGGATCACTTGGGAAACAGAACCATATGATGCTCTTGGGAATTTTTGGAACTGAGCATCTCTAGTTTTAGCATGCAGTGACTTTGACTATACTGTTAGATATATGTGTGTATCACTGACGTGGCAGTCAGCAGATGCACGAGCCGTGTGCTTACCTGTTCCTGGAGTTGGGCATGGTTCACAAGGTTTGTTCCAGGCTTTGCCCACATTATATGTGCAGCAGCACATCCTTTTTGTCACATTGAAAGGCAACTCATTCTCACAAGTGGTTCCATTATAGCTTCGGTAGCAAAAGCTTTTTCTCATGTCTACATAAAGAAAAACAAAGAAGCTAGCCATTTGTATCCACGAGTAGTTTATAATGAAGCCCACACAGCTGTAGACATCAAGCTTTCCTGATGAACACAACTCGGAAACCCTTTTTAGTCATTTGAAGCTATCTTAAAATAACTCTTTAAACATAAATCATTTTTAGATTAACATCTCTCCTTTATCCTTAGATAAAGGATTTCACTTATAATTTTCTTGGGAGACAATGTTAATACATATTTGTTTTTCTCTCAAAATCATTTATTTAATTAAAAAAATGAAGCATTAAAATTTAAATGTTCTTTTATTTGTATATTAATGTTCACACTATATGAATGGAGATGAAAAATTTAAGAATATATAACATTTGAGGAAATTTTCTACATTAGACTCATGCTTTTAAAAATTTAAATGTATACCCAAAGGTCAAAAACTTGATACTAAGCCAGCAGCTTGCAAGACTCTGAAATATCTCAATTCACGAAGATTGAACTTCCAAACTTCCAAACAATAATTCTGAGACATAAGTGCTTTATGTGTGAAGTCGACAACTGTGCTCTAATTAATCTCAGAGTTCTTTACCTACCCATGCAGTTGTGGCCTCCATTGACCTGCATGTACTCAGGTGGGCAAATGCAGGTGTAATTTCCCAGGGTGTTATAGCAGGTCCCAGGCCCACACACACCAGGATGTGCAAAACACTCATCAATATCTAAAGTAGGCAAGAATATCTATTAATTAATAAATCTATTTTTTCAATGAATTTATATTACTTAGATGACTGAACAAAGCATAGGTGATTCTCTAAATCCCCATTTACGCAAAACTTAGAAATAAAGAAAATATCCCAAATATGCATTTATATAACACAGATACATCTTTCTTCAAAAGAAAAAAAAATCCCCATATTAAAAAATATAAAGCATCAAAAGAAATTATTCTAAAGTGGCAAAAAATAATTTCCTTGGCATATATATATATATATATATATATTTTATTGCAATTCACATTCTTCAATTGGAATTTCTTTAAAGCCTGCTTTTGTCCTATGTCACTTAGGCTAAGCTTTAATGCCAACTTTAAAGTGAATGCAGGTTGGGAAAGCCTTTGTCTTTGTAGCGTCTTTCAAATTAGTAACTATTCAGAGATTCTTAAAGCAGTGCAGCTGCTGGTTGTTCTCCTCATTACATCCTATTTCTTCCAGATACATTAATCAAACATGTTCCAAAAGAAAAGTTATAATGGAAATAATCACGCTACATGTTTAATGTTCAGTTAGAAGCATTCATTCATTTCACAATTAAAATATTGAGATTCTACTGTAAGCTAGAACTTATGGCTGTAATGATGAGTAAGATGTGGACCTTGTCTCCAGAAGCCCCCAATTTAGTGGTGAGACAGTCCCCTAAAAGAATTGAAATACCATGTGATAAAGTGGGGGGATGGAAGCAAGAATGGCAGCTGCAGAACCTTTGAACTTCTTCATACCATATAGTCCAACATTTAAAAATTACTGATCAATATTAAGTTAATGGTCACATTTTAGCTTACCAATTTTTCCTATGTAAAATGTAATTCTTATCAATATTTTCACTAATAACTTACTTAATATTTTAGGTTTTCACACTACCCCATTTTCCCAATTTATATTTAATCAACCCTCCTAGAAAAATACAGTGAATTATGGCAACGAGCCGTAAATTAATTTGTCTATCATCATACAACTTAGCTACATTGATACGAAAAAAAAAAAAAAAGCTATGAACCAATCTTAATTGAGCCTTTTGTAGAATGTGAGGATGGGCCTTTCCCCCAGGCCTCAGCAGCCATTTTGTTTTAAACAGCACTGAGCATTTTAGGCATCAAATTCATCTCACCTTCACAGATGCGGGTTTCCTCGCTGAGGTAGTAGCCTTGTGGGCACTCACACTGGAAGCTCCCAAAAGTGTTGATGCAGTTTCCACCCTGGCAGAGACCTGGTAACTCCTGGCATTCGTCAATGTCTACAAAAAGGGAGACAGTGCACTTAAAACAAACACCTTCACGAAAGATAAGAGTTAATATTAGAGCTTTCAAAAGTGTGATCTTGTAAGAATCAGCAGATTTCTATGCATCCAAATGAATGCACACTTAGATGGCAAGTTTATTCTGCTCAAATATCTTTTTGGCTTTGTCACAGAACTTTTACCATTATCTGAGAAAATGAATAAAGTTAAGTTGGAGATTATTCAAGGTAGAGGACAATGGGAAAGAGTTTCTCTGCAGAACAGTCAGACGTCAAATCACTGCAATTGATCATTACTGCTTGATAAAAGTGGTAGTTTAACATTTTAGTAATTAAAGTCCATCTGTAATTTTACTAAATTATCTTGTTGGGGCTGCTCTGCCCTAAGTTTTCTATCAGCTTTTCTCTATAATTAACTCTTTACCTTGTTTGAATCTGGGTGACAATGGGATTAGCTCACCTTCTAAAATGATTGTGATGGGGTTAGGTCTGAAGCCTTCACCTCCGGGACACAGGGTGTAATATTCAGCTACAAAACAATAGAAAAATAAGAGGTTTGATACCTGTGTCCAAGTGGCTGAGACAATGAGCAAGCATTCAGCAAATGACAGGCTCAATATACTCATCCTAAGGGGTGTATCCAAATTTTTCTTAGTGCCCTTTCAAATACATTTAAAGTTACATATTTTACATAAAAGATCATACTTTATTAATCACATACACAGTAGAATAACACGAACCATTTGTTTTTAATTAAAGAAAAAATTCCCTTGCAGCTCTTTAAGCTAGTAAATTAAGACTAGAGAAAACAGGCTTTGGTTCATGTTCATATCAGAACAGATGTTTCAATTTAAGGCATTCTATAATTGACTTCAAGAATACAACACACCTATGAAGCTGAACTAAATAACCTTTGAGAAGAATCAGGAATGCACTTTATCTGTGATATCATGGAGAACTGATATTAGTACTATTCATACATGATTACAGTTAAAAATTATTTTTTTAACATATCATGATAAAACATAGGAAGAGAGGAATTCAAATCCTTTAACACTCTTGGCTGGTTTCAGAGTGATCACTGAAAGTAGTTCAAATTCAGTTTTTTTGTTTTGTCCTCACTAAACACTCCTCACTCCCAGCTCAGGAATAAAATTGCAACAAATCTTTAGATACCAGTTGGTTTTCTTCCTCTTCTTCAGTTTTGTACTTACTGCTATTGACAGGGGGGCATGTCTCACAGGGGTTTCCCCAGGCCTTTCCCAGAGAGCAGCAGCATGAAGAGCGACTGACGCCCACCCCGATCTCGGTGTTGCAAGACAGACTCCCATCTCCTCGAGGTCCAAACTTCAGGTAGCAGTTGCCCACACGGTTGTCTGCAGAGCAACAAAGGAGCTTACAGTTGCCCTTGCTTACATAGTAAGGACTTCATTTTAGGGAAAAGTCATTCAAAGGATGAAATTCAAATTTTGTACATTAACATGAAAGGTTCCTTTTAATCCTTAAGTACCAAGCAATCTCCTGCTTTTCAGCTTTTCGAGATTGAGTCAGAGGAAGCCAATCATGGCAGACTTTCCTATGTTTAGAAATCCACATAGACCATATTTTCCTATACTCATGGAATGGACAAGATAGTAAGAAATTTCTCATTTGGGACATACTGGACCTCCAATAATAGGAATACAATACATTTTTTGTATAATTAATCTATATCACGAGTTTATCCAATGGTTTAGTTTCAACTTGCATAGCTAACTTTGCAGGTTTTGGAAAAGATAGCCTGTAACAAACTTAGAGAAGATACTCAAGGGATCAACTAATCTAAGGCTTTTCTTTATCTCTACAGTTATCATCCAGATCACTCCATTGAGTCTATGGGTTTAAATATTACTTTTCTGCTGAGAACTCTCAAATGTATGGTTCTGTATCTCATCTCTCCCACGAACTCTAGACCCTTCTGCCAATTGCCTATTTCATTTCTTCTCTTAAACATCTAATAATTATTTCAAAGTTAACACATCTAAAATCAAACTGTCAATGCTCTTTCCTCCACGTACAAAATCTGCCGTCTTCTCTCCCAGTCTTCTGCATTTTCAATAAAAGGAAATTCACTTTTTTTTTTTTTTCAGTTGCACAGGCCCTAAGCTTTGACATCATTTTTGACTCCTTACTATGATTCCTTATTCAATCCAGTAATAAGGGCTGTCTACTCAACCTTCAAAACATATCTGGAATCGACCATCCTAGCTAACATGGTGAAACCCCGTGTCTACTAAAAATACAGAAAATTAGCCGAGCATGGTGGTGGGCACCTGTAGTCCCAGCTACTAGGGAGGCTGAGGCAGGAGAATGGCATGAACCTGGAAGGCAGGGCTTGCAGTGAGCTGAGATCACGCCACTGCACTCCAGCCTGGGCGACAGAGCGAGACTCTGTCTCAAAAAAAAAAACCAAAAAACAAACACCATATCTGGAATCTGTCTACTTACCACTGCCTCTATCATTACTATCTTTTTTTTTTAATCACTACCGAGTTCCAGCCACCATCATTATCCCTTTACCTAGTCTAATGTAATAGTTTTCTAACTCTTTTCTCAACTTCCATCCTTGACTAAACTATGGTCTACTTTTCCTTCTGTAAGCCAGAGTGACCCTTCAATAGCATTACCTTAGGTCAGGCAACCTCCATTGGCTTCTCTTCTCAATCAGAATAAAATCTAGAGTTCTTAGCAGTCTACAAAGTAATTTTCATCCCTGGCTGTATATTAGAATCATTTGGGCTTTTTAAAAAAACTTATTTTACCTTGTTTTGTCTCAGATTTTGCATTTTGTTTTTGTTGCTGAATCTCAGATCTCAGAGGCTGCAAGATTCTCATGGTCCCCCTTCTAATTAGGTTTATTTATATTTATTTGTTTATTTTTTGGGGATGGAGTCTTCCTCTGTTGCCAAGCTGGAGTACAGTGGCACTATCTCGGCCCACTGCAACCTCTGCCTCCCGGGTTCAAGTGATTCTCCTGCCTCAGCCTCCCGAGTAGCTGGGACTACAGGCGCCTGCCACCACGCGCAGTTAATTTTTGTATTTTTAGTAGAGACGGGGTTTCACCATGTTGGCCAGGATGGTCTTGATCTTTTGACCTTGTGATCCACCCACCTCAGCATCCCAAAGTGCTGGAGTAACAGGCGTGAGCCACCACGCCCAGCCTAATTAGGTTTATTTATTCCTCATTTATTCACCTGTTCTTTCTCTCTTCCCCCTCCCTTTCTCTTTTATTCCTATTCTTCATTCCTATTCTCCTTCCCTACCAGATCATCCAAATGTATTTAATGCTATTACTTTTTACATGTGCTCTTGCAAAATAAATATTTTTGTTTTAATGTGTTCATTTTAAATGTACACAAATGTCTTTTGTCATACGTCTCATTTCATTTTTATAACTTTTCTAGTCATGCTTGTTCTGTAAACCTCCAGTCTGTCAACTCCGTGGTGTATAATTGCTTTTAAAAAAAATCCCTCCTCTCCAAAAATGGTTTCTAAAATCCTGCCACCACAAAGAATGCCACGATGAACATCATAAATGTGTCTCTGTATGGGCCTGTGAGTTAATTCCATTGGCATATACAGTCACAAAAGGAATTGTTGATTCACAGGATTTGCCTATACTTAGCCTTCAGTCAGGAAAAAATAGTCATCATTTACCAACTACATCCAATGAACCCTTTAATTTTTAATATTTTTAAGTCATTTTAAAAAATAATTTACAGAAGAAAGGTATATTATAAAACTAATATACAGAAGAAAAAAGTTGAAAACAACTTTATTAGCAATATTAATAAGAATTTAATGATAGCTAACTCAATTTTTTAATCTATATTTTCTTGGTTTTGAAGATATTCTACTCAAAATGATCTTCTGAATGCAACTAATTGCTTATCAACTGTCATTCATGAACTTGGAATATATCCAGTTTGTAAAAACCGATTCCAGGTTTCAAACACATCTCTAATAGGTTCTAGCTTATCATTATTTCTGGTTCTTCTTGTTCTTGCTTCATAAAAATGCAATACCCAAAGGAATGTTTGAAAACATTAACAGTTCATGATTTTGTTGATGAGAGGACAGCCGTCTTCTTTAAAGGCTCCACAAATAGAAAATGTTTTCATTTTTAGATTTATCAACACCAATTAGAATAATCAATCTAACGACTGTATTTCTACATCACCTATTTCCTTCCAGTAACCTTTTATACATACCTGCCTTTATCTTTGTCTGCTTATGAATCATATCAATTAAATTTTGGTACAGAAACGTCATGAAAATATGAAAGAATCCACAAACCTGGGATGGTTCAGGTTCCTGTTACCAAATATTGTGGGTTGAAGTTCTCTCTATTGACTAAGTGGATGAGAATACTGTATTTCCTTTGTCTACGGAAATATACTGTCCTTTCACTTGTTGATTCTGAAGTTTGAAAACATTCACCTAGGATATTGGTCTCTGAAGACACGTAGTCTGGGATTGTGCTTAGATGATTCATTTCACCATCACCTTTAGAATCTAGACAAAAGAGCTGCTCTCTGTCTCTTTGTAGTTACCTGACTCAACTTCATTTTTTTTCTCTTTGCCAAAAATTATGGCCAGTAAGTAAAAACTTCTAAATTCTCAACTGTGTTCAATAAATGCTAAAAGAAGATTTCAAGTAAGGTGTCTCCAGTCTTCTCTTGCACTTTCTTGAAAAATGATGCAATCCTTAGGACAATATAATAAGAAAACTGAAGGATGATAAAACAGTGACATTTTATTTCACTAATGCATCTAAGTGATGCCATAATTTTCCACTTCTCATTATTTTACTCTGTTGTATCCATTGGACATAATGTTGAACATTGACAAAAATAACTGCTAGGATGATAAAACGTCAAAATGTTTCAAGACAAAGGAAAAACAAGATCTCTTAATATTTTATAATGTTTCAGACCTACGAAAGGTTCCAATAGATTCCTATGGCACTTTTGAGATAGAAAAAGTCTTTGTTTTTTTGGCACTAAGAATGAGTGAACGCAATAAAGTGTCAATCCATACAAATCGAATTGCTCCAAAAAGAAACTCAAAAACTAAAATTGATTATACATTGACAGTTAATCGGTGTACCATTGTGCAAACATATTCTCTGCAGTGCTGCCCAGGTCTACACTTCTACCAGCAGAACAGAATGCTCCTCAAGGCTCATGTCTCCACCAATACTTCACATTATCCAGGTTTCCTAATTTTTGCCAGTATATGAAGTGTAAAGTGGTATTCATATAATTATTTCAAATAGATTTCTTATTCCTAATGATTTTGGGCATTTGTTTGCTTACATTTGTTAACGTTTAGACTATTCTCTTTTATGAGTTGCCTGTTCACAGCCTTTGTTCCAAGGAAGTTTTTAAGAAATATTGAGGCCCCAATGAGTCAGAATTTCTGAGGGTGTAACAGGCATCAATATCTTTTCCAGGTTCTAAATGGAGTTTACTATGCAGCCTGGGTTGAGAATCACTTTGCGAACTGGGCGACTGCTCCTCTGATTCCTCTCTTCATCCCTGTCCCCTCCACTCACTCCTCTCTTGCTACAAGCAGCCTTGTGCTGTGTCTCTAACGCCAGCCTTCTCCTGCCACAGGCCCCTTGCACTGGCTTCTCCTTGTAACTGGAGGCTTCCCTCAGAGGTCCAGTTGGTCTGTCCCCTCCTTAAAGGCTCTGACTCCCCCATCCCTAATATAACATAGCACTTCTCCTCCAGCCACCTCCAGTGCCAATTCTGTTTGTTCTTGCTTTTATTTATCTCCCTGCCTCTAGAATGTAAACACAAAAGCAGAGAATGTGCTTGTTCTGTTCACTGTTGCAACTCCAGCCCTTAGACAGAAGGCACTCAATCTTTACCAAATGAATTATTTTGAATGGAAAACACAGACTTGGAGTAGCCATAAATGATAATTAAAAGTATTCTCCAAAACTTGAAAACAGTATGTAAGTTGTGTATAAATCACAGAAGCAAATATTCCTTCCATTTGCTGCAGGCCCAAAAACTGACACTGAGGACAGTAGGCAGATTTCTACTCAAGCAAGGAATTCTCCACCGCTCCTTTTTTTTGTATACTTCCAGAAAATTCTCCAGGCCATTTCCTTCTCTAGGAAAATACAGGAACAGTACAGATAGTAAAAGCTGGACAATTGTTTTTTTAAGATCAGAGGTGCTGACCACAGATTCTGAACCTTCATTACCGCCTCCTCCTCCTCCTTGTCACCTTCCAACTTCTTCTGCTCCAGTGGTTTGGCTCATAAATCCATCTCTCTAATTCCTTGCTTCTCATCACTTCATTTACTTTGCTAGATGACCCTTCCAGTAGGCAGGAGAAATAGATATTCTAATAGCTATACCACCACTCTGGGTTATCCTGGCCAAACACTGGACAAGGAGCCAGGCGGCAACCTGGGCCACTGCCTTAGCTCTGCCACTTTCAAGCTCTGAGACCTTGAACAAATTACTGCACTTCTCTGTGCCTTGGTTCTCAAGTCCGTGAGAGAAGGAAGGTGCAGCAGATGATTTGGAAGAGAAACACAATAAAGGCGACCATATAATGTTTTGTTTTTAAGTTAACTGTAGCAAACACTCATCACAGTTCATTATCAAGAGAGTCTGAATATTCAACTTGATAATTCTATTTGTTTGTTTCATATAGCTTTACTTACCAACACAACCCACACCAGTTGGGTTCAACTGAAAATCGGGTGGGCAGTTACACTCATAGCGACCAGGCGTGTTGACACATAGGCCATTGACACAGTTTATAGGATCTGCACACTCATCAATATCTAGGAGAAGCATTTAAAATACCCAGGTTACCATTTTTACTTTTTCTATGCATACTGCTGTTCCAAAGAATTTGGTGGAATTTTTGCAAGTTAGTAGATTAAAGATCACTAGGAAAGACTCAACACAATGAAATAAAGATCTTAGATTTTGGTATATACCTAAAACAGTTTCCATATGTCAAGGACAGAGTATTTATGACAGCATTTAACATCCTTAATAAATATATTGTAATTAATTAAAATTTGCAACTCTGAGGACGAAAAAATTATGTCACTATTTGCTTAACAAAAATCACATATATACATGTATATATATATATACATGTACTATATATACATATACATGAACATATATATAGACAAAGAGACACTTTACTAGTTTCATGTCAGATATTTAACAATCATACAGATAACAATTTAATATTATTTACATAAAAATGCATCAATTTCATAGTTACAAATAAATGCATCTGAATATAATTTTCTTTTTCTGAAAAATGTGTAACCTAATGCATAGATTAGCTAAGCAGAAATCTCAGGAATTTTTATGCTTAGCACAGAATATTCATTTCAATGAATCAGAACACAACTTAGCTGGTAACTGACCATACCTGTACAGTTCCCTCCTGTTCTGTCCAATTCATAACCATCATCGCAGATACAATGAAACATTCCAGGCAGGTTATTACATGTTCCAAAGACACAAATGTTTTGGAAGGAGCATTCATCAATATCTGAAGATTTTAAAAAAAGTAATCTCTTATTTACGAAGACATTTTAAAATTTTAATGTAATGTCTAACATTAGTGCATTTTTCTACCCACTCAGATGTTTTTATTCAGTAAGGCTTTTTTTTTTCTCTTTTTTGGCTAGGTAGATAAGTGTAAAGGGCAAGCAACTAATGTTCACCTATGGAACTAAGATATACAAGAAATACTGTTTTCTTGGTAAAATGAGTGTCTAGTATTTTGAATGACTTGGATTATGATATACTTAAAGAAGAGTTGGCTCAAGGCACACAAAATACAAAAATTAAATATAAACATGTCAAAGAAATGAAATTGTGAAAAAAAGATAAAAGCAAATTCAAAGATTCTAACTAATTAGTGCAAACAGCAGACATTTTATAGTTAATAAATGTTTTATATTATGAAAAAACAAATACATAATTATTTTTAAATATTGGAGATATTAAAATTAACTTTTTAGTTAATTAAGTTAAATAAATTTATTTAATTAAATAAATATTAATTAACTTTTTAGTTTTTACTTCCTTTTTATTTTGTAATCTTATCTGTTATTATAAAGCAGTTTTAAACAGAGAACTAATTTCTTCCCTAATTTCATGTTAATAAGATGATCCATTGACCCCATATTCTAGTAAATTTCATTAAAATATCTCTACTGAAGTGGACTAAAAATTCATTTATGAAAAGTTTATGAGAGTCTTCCATGAGGCTTTAACTCAAAGTTAATAAATATGAAGTTATCACTCCTCACTCACGTGAAAATCAATGTGTATGAATAGCTGTGGAAATAATCTGAATTTCTACTCTCAAAAAGAGGATGGACATTTTTGTATATAAATTGCCTAACACTCTGAGAACGCAGACCAGGCACGTCATTTTAGGCTAGACTAGACAAATCATCCTAAACTGCTGTCCTCAGACAGTTATATCTTAAGTCTAAACAAGACTTCTTTGGTCATTCTTCCCAGTTAAAATATTGGTTTCAACTATTTTAGATTTAAGGTACGGTTCCAATCATGTTTAAAGTTTAACATGTGCAAAGGTGTCTTTTATTGTGTTGGGGGTAAGAAAGTTATTCTCTTTATATAAATGAGTAAAAACTCCTTAAGCTAGATTACAATTGAATTGTGTTAATTTATACTCAAAAAGGGAATGTATTATCAGCCTTCTGACTATGCATTTTTTTTTTTTTTTTTCAGACAGGTTCTTGCTCTGTCACACAGGCTGGAGTAGTGGCACGATCATGGCTCACTGCAGCCACAATCTCCTGGGCTCAAGCAATCCTCCCCCTTCAGCCTTCCAGGTAGCTGGGACTATGGGCAAACACCATCACACCTAGCTAATTTAAAAAGGTTTGCAGAGACAGGGTCTCCCTATGTGGCCTAGGTTGGTCTTGAACTCCTGGGCTCATGGGATCCTCCCTCCTTGGCCTTCCAAAGTGCCGTATTAATAGGTGTGGGCCACCATGCCCGATCCATTTTACTTTTAAATGAACTTTATTAGAAATTTCTTCCACCTAAATAATGTAATTGTTGTATAAAAGAACGTATTTTAAAAGATTACTGTGTTTCCTTTATAAAAGTGATACATATTCAAAAATTCAAATAATACAGAAAACAAAATAGCAAAAGAATTACTCAAAAATGTTTCTATCTAGAAAGAATCATTTAAGATCATGAGACATTTTTATATACACATTTAGACAGTGAAGCTAAAACAATTTGTATGCATCAGATAAATTTACCATCATCTCAACAGTTTTAAAATACTTTTCTAATGTTAAGAATAAAAAATGCTAAAAATTTTTTGGCTTTATGCTAAAGTTGAAATGTAATTTTTAGACAGTATTAATGAATTCTATACAATAAATTATAAGAAAATTAGCACTCATGTATCCTTCCAACTCCTTATTTTTATTTAATCATGTTCACTTTTTTAATGTCTATGGCAGTTTACCATAATTTCCACAGTGTTTAGCACTAATTATTTACTTAAAGGGATCAATAATGGTTTTATTACAACTTCTCCATTTGTTTCTTGATTGGCTGTGTTTCATTGCTGATTGTTCTTTTTCCAAGAAGGGTGGGACTTTTATGAAATCACAGGTGTTTTCCACCCGACTTATTTCATGTGTAAGAAAATGCTTATTATCTTCACAATTAATATTAAGTATAATATTTTTCACATTTCCTCAGAATTTTGTGAGCATGGATCTAATGTCTTTTGATATTGAATATTGCTGTTTAGCTCATGAATTGCCTTTTTTTAAAATTATACTTTAAGTTCTGGGATACATGTACAGAATGTGCAGGTTTGTTACATAGGTATATGTGTGCCATGGTGGTTTGCTGCACCCATCAACCTGTCATCTACATCAGGTATTTCTCCTAATGCTATCCCTCCCCTAGCCCCTCACCCTCCGACAGGCCCCAGTGTGTGATGTTTCCCTCCCTGTCCACGTGTTCTCATTGTTCAACTCCCACCTATGAGTGAGAACATGTGGTGTTCGGTTTTCTGTTTCTGTCTTAGTTTGCTGAGAATGATGGTTTCCAGCTTCATCCATGTCCCTGCAAAGGACATGAACTCATCCTTTTTTATGGTTGCATAGTATTCCACGGTGTATATGTGCCACATTTTCTTTATCCAGTCTATCATTGATGGTCATTTGGGTTGGTTCCAAGTCTTTGCTATTATGAACAGTGCTGCAATAAACATATGTGTGCATGTGTCTTTATAGCAGAATGATTTATAATCCTTTGGGTATATCCTCAGTAATGGGATTGCTGGGTCAAATGGTATTTCTGGTTCTGGATCCTGGAGGAATCGCCACACTGTCCTCCACAATGGTTGAACTAATTTATACTCCCACCAACAGTGTAAAAGCTTTCCCATTTCTCCACATGCTCTCCAGCATCTGTTGTTTCCTGACTTTTTAATGATCGTCATTCTAACTGGCATGAGATGATATCTCACTGTGGTTTTGATTTGCTTTTCTCTAATGACCAGTGAGGATGTGCTTTTTTTCATATGTTTGTTGGCCTCATAAATGTTTTCTTTTGAAAATTGTCTGCTCATATCCATTGCTCACTTTTTTATGGGGTTGTTTTTTTTTTCTTGTAAATTTGTTTAAGTTCCTTGCAGATTCTGGATATTAGCCCTTTGTCCGATAGGTAGATTACAAAAATTTTCTTCCATTCTGTAGGTTGCCTGTTCACTCTGATGATAGTTTCTTTTGCTGTGCACAAGCTATTTAGTTTAATTAGATCTCACTTGTCAGTTTTGGCTTTTGTTGCCATTGCTTTTGGTGTTTCAGTCATGAAGTCTTTGCCCATGCCTATGTCTTGAGTGGTATTGCCTAGATTTTCTTCTGGGGTTTTTATGGTTTTAGGTCTTAACGTTTAAGTCTTTAATCCACTTGAGTTAACTTTCATATAAGGGGAAAGAAAGGGGTGCAGTTTCAGTTTTCTGCATATGCCTAGCCAGTTTTCCCAGCACCATTTATTAAATAGGTAATCCTCTCCCCATTGCTTGTTTTTTTCAGGTTTGTCAAAGATGAGATGGTTGTAGATGTGTGGTATTATTTCTGAGGGCTCTGTTCTGTTCCATTGGTTTGTATCTCTGTTTTGGTACCAGTACCATGCTGTTTTGGTTACTGTGGCCTTGTAGGATACTTTGAAGTCAGGTGGTGTGATGCCTCCAGCTTTGTTCTTTTTGCTTAGGATTGTCTGGCTCTTTTTTGGTTCCATATGAAATTTAAGGTAGTTCTTCCTAATTCTGTGAAGAAAGTCAATGGTAGCTTGACGGGGATAGCATTGAATCTATAAATTACTTTGGGCAGTAAGGCCATTTTCATGATACTGATTTTTCCTATCCATGAGCATGGAATGTTTTTCCATTTGTTTGTGTCCTCTCTTATTTCCTTGAGCAGTGGTTAGTGGCTCTCCTTTAAGAGGCTCTTCACATCCCTTGTAAGTTTTATTCCTATGTATTTTATTCTCTTTGTAGCAATTGTGAATGGGAGTTCACTCATGATTTGGCTCTCTATTATTGGCATATAGGAATGCTTGTGATTTTTGCACACCGATTTTGTATCCTGAGACTGCTGAAATTGCTTATCAGCTTAAGGAGATTTTGGGCCGAGATGATGCGGTTTTCTAAATATACAATCATGTCATCTGCAAACAGATACAATTTGACTTCCTCTCTTCCTATTTGAATACCTTTATTTCTTTCTCTTGCCTGATTGCCCTGGCCAGAACTTCCAATACTATGTTGAATAGGAGTGGTGAGAGACGGCATCCTTGTCTTGTGCCAGTTTTCAAAGGGAATGCTTCCAGCCTTTGCCCATTCAGTATGATATTGGCTGTGGGTTTGTCATAAATAGCTCTTCTTATTTTGAGATACATTCCATCTATACCTAGTTTATTGAGAGTTTTTAGCATGAAGGGGTGCTGAATTTTATTGAAGGGCCTATTTTATCAAAGGCCTAGTTTTATCGAAGGCCTTACTGCATCTTTTGAGATAATCATGCAGTTTTTGTCATTGGTTCTGTTTATGTGATGGATTATGTTTATTGATTTGCATATGTTGAACCGGCCTTGCATCCCAGGGATAAAGCCGACTCGATCGTGGTGGATAAGCTCTTCGATGTGCTGCCGGATTCGGTTTGCCAGTATTTTATTGAGAATCTTTGCATCAAAGTTCATCGGGGATATTGGCTTGAAATTTTCTTTTTTTGTTGTGTCTCTTCCAAGTTTGGGTATCAGGATGCTGCTGGCCTCATAAAATTGAGTTAGGGAGGCGTCCCTCTTTCTCTATTGTTTGGAATAGTTTCAGAAGGAATGGTACCAGCTCCTATTTGTACCTCTGGATGAATATGGCTGTGAATCTACCTGTTCCTGGACTTCTTTTGTTTGGTAGGCTATTAATTACTGGCTCAATTTCAGAACTTGTTATTGGTCTACTGAGGGATTCAACTTCTTCCTGGTTTAGTCTTGGTAGGGTGTATGTCTCCAGGAATTTATCCATTTCTTCTAGATCTTCTAGTTTATTTGCAGAGAGGTGTTTATAGTATTCTCTGATGGTAGTCTATATTTCTGTGTGATCAGTGGTGATATCCCCCCCTTTATCATTTTTTATTGCATCTATTTGATTCTTCTCTCTCTTCTTATTTGTCTCACTAGCGGTCTATCTATTTTGTTAATCTTTTCAGAAAACCAGCTCCTGGATTCATTGATTTTCTTTAAAGGGTTTATTATGTCCCTGTCTCCTTCAGTTCTGCTCTTAGTTATTTCTTGTCTTCTGCTAGCTACTGAATTTGTTTGCTCTTGCTTCTCGAGTTCTTTTAATTGTGATGTTAGAGTGTTGATTTTAGATCTTTCCTGCTTTCTCCTGTGGGCATTTACTGCTATAAATTTCCGTCTAAACACTGCTTTAGCTGTGTCCCAGAAATTCTGGCATGTTGTGACTTTGTTCTCATTGGTTTCAAAGAACTTCTGTATTCCTGCCTTAATTTTGTTATTTACCCAGTAGTCATTCAGGAACAGGTTGTTCAGTTTCCATATAGTTGTGCAGTTTTGAGTGAGTTTCTTTTCTTTTTCTTTCTTTTTTTTTTTTTTTTTTGGAGATGGAGTCTCGCTCTGTTGACCCAGGCTGGAGTGCAGTGGCGTGATCTCGGCTCACTGCAAGCTCTGCCTCCTGGGTTCACGCCATTCTCCTGCTTCAGCCTCCTGAGTACCTAGGACTACAGGTGCCCGGCACCATGCCCGGCTAACTTTTTTTGTATTTTTAGTAGAGATGGGGTTTTGCCGTGTTAGCCAGTATGATCTTGATCACCTGACCTCATGATCCACCGGCCTTGGCCTCCCAAAGTGTTAGGATTACAGGCATGAGCCACTGCGCTTGGCCATGAGTGAGTTTCTTAATCCTGAGTTCTAATTTGGTTGCACTGTGGTCGGAGAGACTGTTTGTTATTATTTCCATTCTTTTGCATTTGCTGAGGAGTGTTTTACTTTCAATCATGTGGTCAATTTTAGAATAAGTGCTGTGTGGTGCTGAGAAGAATGTATATTTTGTTGATCTGGGGTGGAGAGTTCTGTAGATCTCTATTAGGTCCACTTGGTCCTGAGCTGAGTTCAGATCCTGAATATCCTTTATTTTCTGTCTCGTTGATCTGTCTAATATTGACAGTGGGGTGTTAAAGTCTCCCACTATTATTGTGTGGGAGTCTAAGTCTCTTTGTAGGTCTCTAAGAACTTGCTTTATGAATCTGGGTACTCCTGTATTGGGTGCATATATTTAGGATAGTTAGCTTTTCTTGTTGCATTGATCCCTTTACCATTATGTAATGCCCTTCTTTGTCTCCTTTGATCTTTGTTGGCTTAAAGTCTGTTTTATCAGAGACTAAGATTGCAATCTCTGCTTTTTATTTTGCTTTCCATTTGCTCGGTAAATATTCCTCCATCCGTTTATTTTGAGCCTATGTGTGTCTTTGCACGTGAGATGCATTGCCTTTTCTATCTGAAGTCTTCAATCCTCCTCTATGACTAAAGTTGACAAATGTAGCAAATCTAAGTCTTTGTCTTACAATTTAGGCTTTGTATATTCAGTTCTTTGTTCTATTGCAGGAAAATGTTTGGTTGTTTAGTACCTTTTTTCTAGTTGATTTTTTGGGCTCTCTTCAGCGACACCAATTATACTGATGTTTATAGTTTTTGTCTTTTCTCTAATAGTGTTAATTTCTCTTTCCTCTTTCCCACTGTTATCATCTCAGGCCCTTTCTCTATGCTAGCAATTACATTTTCATCTGTATGTCCTCTGTTTTTGCTGTTTTTATTTAATGTTTCTCTTATTTTGCTGTATTGGTCTCCATTTCTTACTTCCCTTGATTCTACAATCTCCCTTTTACTCTATAGCTCTTATAATCTCTACAAACTTCTTCAACTACATTTATGATTTTATTAAGATCATATATGGCATAAAGTACCTATGGAAAATTTGTTTTATTTCTTGAGTTGTTTTCTTCCATCGTGGGTTGGTTCTTTAGCTGATTTTGTGTTTTTCTTCCTTTCGTTTTCACAGAATGCCTGCATAGTTGCTACTGTTTTTCAGCTTGTATAGACACTACTTTGTCTGCTCTTTCAAGAGCTTCTATTTACTTTAGTACAGTTTAAATAATATCTCTTGATATCTTTCCTTCTTTATCAGAGCTTTATGTGGAAGACAGCTGGTTTCGGTTTCATTAAAGCTGTATCAGTCGCCCAAAGTTTCATAAGGTGGAGGGAGAGAAGATTGAGAACGGGGAGAGCTACTCTGGGCTCTATGTTGATGAACTTAGCCTTTGCTCTCTCCTCAGAAATTACAGAAAATGGTCTGTATGTAGGTCCGTTCCATTTAATGGAGTCCTCTCTCATGTTCCTGCAGGGGCTCCTCCAGGTTTTATATTCCCCCATTTTGGTGGAGTTTACTGGGAAATGGCCAACTTCAATAATTTTTTGAATTCTATAGAAATTCTGAGACTTTGGTGAGAAGTGGATGCTTAGTGGAAAATATTCATCAGAGGATCATGTATTTATAATAAGATGGGTAGACAACAAGGGATTAAAATAGCAAATTCAGGAGAAACTGTCCAGATGACCCAGACCTTGTGGAGAGGAGAGAAAAGGAGAATGGCCAGAACCAAGGAATTACATTTTTTGGATCTCAAAAGCTGGTGTTCAGCTGAATGGAGCAGAGGGTCCAACTGAGGGTGAACTACAGGTGTGCCAACCCTCAGCTGCCCTGTCAGTTAGGAGTTTCTCTCTGTGGTAATGACATATGAGAAAACTAGATGTGAAGGAAGTACAGTAAACAGTAACTATTTAGCACCCTCTTGGGGGAGAGGGAAGTTCTGAAAGGGCCTATGCCACCCATAAAGTAATACACAATTAGGAAGGAAAAATCCTGTCTGGGTATAAAGAATTTATGTTGGTGAAAGTGGCTACTGCTGACCTGTTCCTTCTCCCACTAACTCTTGTCAAGCTGATGTAGATAATAAATCATGTCATTCCACATTTACATTGATTCACATTTTCTACTAATTCTACTACTAAGCTTCAGTGCTTAGAAGAAACCAGGACTGGGAAAAAAAGGAACTCACCCTACAGTTGCCTTATATAAAATGGATTAGATTCTGCCCAATCTTGTGGGTCAACGTAGAAGCACGAACGCTTTCAGTTTCTAACTTCATCTTCCCTACGGCCAACTGTTCATCCCCTTTTTCTGAGTCTCTCCAAATTGGGTGCTATTTCTGGAGAATTTCATGAACTTTTGGCACACTTTCTTTCTTCAGTGCCACTTCTGATGGTGGAGCAGAGTTGGGCTCCACTCTGAACCACCGCAGGTTGTATAATTTGGTTTTGTTTGGTTGATGCTGATGAATTGTGTGTTTGTGTGTGTATATGTGTGTGCACACGTGTGCCAGTACTTGCCAATTCTGTTCATTCTGGTTAGATACTGATGTAGGGGGAAGTTTTTAATCTGTTACATTTTATCATTTTTGCTCAGCAGTTAGGTATTTTTTTTTTCATGAGGCTGCATGACTGGAAAACTGAGTTCTTTTGTTGGTTTGTTTGTTTTTGTTTTTGTTTTTAGACTGAGTTTCGCTCTTGTTGTCCAGTCTGTAGTGCAATGGCGCAATCTTGGCTCACCGCAACCTCCGCCTCCAGGGTTCAAGCAATTTTCCTGTCTCTGCCTCCTGAGTAGCTGGGATTACAGGCATGAGCCACCATACCCGGCTAATTTTGTATTTTTAGTAGAGATGGAGTTTCTCCATGTTGTTCAGGCTGGTCTTGAACTCCCAACCTCAGGTGATCCACCTGCCTCGGCCTCCCAAAGAGCTGGGAATATAGGCGTGAGCCACCACGCCTGGCCCAAACTGAGTTTTTTTAAAGGTTTTCTGTGAATCATAAATTCTACTGAAGCCCTATGGCGTATAAATTATTTTCAATCTCTCCTTTCTTCATTTATATTTTCATACAGTCCCTATTCATAACACAATGATAGCTCAAACTATATATAATGTGAATTGAGTTTCTAATTTAATAGAAAATCCAAATTCTTTTTCTTGGAAAGATATCATACTAGGCACAAAGACCCATTTCTAGGAAAGGTAGATGATGTCATCACTTAGAATAAGGAACCACTAGTATTAAGCAAAAGTACAGCCCTTGCTGAATCCCTGAAGAGGACTTCCATTCCCAGACATACAGACAGCAGTCTCAACCACGAAGGTAAATGCCAAAAATGAGCTTTTTATGATTTTGATAAACACAATAAATGGTGGTAGTTGAGACAAGTAATGGAGCATACTTTAAAAGCTGAATAGTTTCTCCACATGTCATTCATTTAGTGATAAAAATGAGAAAGAAGAGAAGAAATGGTTAAAAAAGAAAAAAGAATGAGCCAAACTTCCAACTACTGGCTCTTGGCCAGGAAAACTTCATAAGAGATGAAAGCCGCCTTCATCATTATTCATTCGGCAAAATAATCCACGCTTAAACGAATGACTTTTATAGTGCAGCATGTGCTATGTATTCTGCTTCCAGGTGGAGCTTGTTCCAGCCCTTGTTGTGGTTTCATTTACTGTGGTTGATCCAACTTGAAAATGAGCTGGAATCCTGGTGACCCACCTTGGCAGGATCTGCTGTCTGAGGCTGGAGTGAAGCCCATCTCACACTCGCAGCGATATGCACCCGGGACATTAAGGCACTGTCCGTTCTCACAGAGGTTTATGTTTTCTGCACACTCATCAACATCTGTGCAAAAAAGTAAATTACATCTCTGTTAAGTTCCAAATTTCATGACACATTTTCTCCTTGCTCTATAAATAGATCAGTTTTACCGGCTTGACTTAATGCTCATTAACATGAAACAACAGTTAATCACATTCACTTAAAGGAGGGTATCAACCTGAGAGAAAATCTATTTATCCTGCCCCCTAACATTCAATTGTAATATAATTAAAGAAAAGCTATTTAACCTGCACCCTAACATCCAATTGTAATATTATTAACAGGAGAAACGCAGACATCTCTCACACTTGTCTTGTTTCTCTTGTCAGTAGTATGCCAACATTATTTAGATAAGAAAAAGAACATTGGAATTAATCTTAAAATGGTGATCATTCCTTGAGAAAATTATAGTATTCGAATAAATAACTGGCTTTTTCACTAATTCAAGTGTTTTAAAGCAAATTAAAGACACTATGGGAATGGGGAAAGTTTCTTTCATGTCATTACAATCTTATAAAAATACTCCTATCTTAATTACACAAACAGACATTACTCACAGACCTTAAAGATAATTTAATTCTATCAAGCAGAATAAGAGGGGAGGAAAAATCAATGTTTAGTGAGGGTGTCATTTGCCATGTGCTGTGCTGGTGGCCTGACATGCATTTTTTCACTGAATTCACCAATCTCCTGAGGTTTAGAAGAAGAAGAACCTGTGGCTAAGAGCAGCCAAGTAAGCTGACACAGCCACACTGAGCTAATAATGCATGTTGACTGAGCCAGGATCTGATTGCAGATGTGTCTGACATGAAAGTCATGCTCTTTCCTTGACACCACAGTGCAGAGAAATGCCAGGAAAGATGCAAACTCTAAGGCTACAAGTTATGAAGCTTTAAAACTGAATAAACATGTTTCCTTAAACAGGCATTTGCAAATGATGAGGCTGCATTTTTGATGTCAACAATTTGAAAAAAATTTAGTCTATCCGTTAATTATGGGTTTAAAGTGTGTACTGAAAATCAATTGAGAAACACTTATTTTATAAACTGAAGAGTATTCAACTTTACGTCCAGCAAGATTATCTAGTCTTATACATGCATATAATGAGAGGATGCTTTATCCTCAAAGAGTATGAATGAATAGAAGCCAAACAGAAGCTATTATTTACTGAAATGTTGTTATGTGTTCTTCTAAGTCCTTTATTTGTATTATTCCATTTAATCCTTTCAATGCCAGGTGATAAACTACTGAGACTTTGATAAACACATTAAATAGCAGTGATTGGATAGGTCATATATCCTATCTTAAAAAGCTGAACAGTTTTCCCATGCCATTCATTTAGGAATAAAAAAGAAGAAAAGAAAATTGTATTATTACTATTGCATTTTAAATCAGGACAGACAAGTTAAGTAATTCACTTACGGTTACAGGCAAAAAATGGCATAGGCAAGATTTGAATCCAGGTAGTCTGATCCAGACAAAGCCTGTGTTTTTTTAACCACCGTATTACAAATGAGTAAGATAAAATGGCGAGTCATTAACAGTACATGATTGTTACAAATGCTATTATTTGAAAACTTCCAACAATATATTTGGAAAGTCATTCAGGTTTTTGTGTTTAATGTAAGAGAAAGATACATAGTCACCTGCAAGTCAAGTATAAAAAAAGAGGTAGTTACTTTTGTCTCCTTTAATTATAATTTTCTTCAAATAAGGAAGCATATAGAGTGTTCTATGACCATCCCGTCAGAGCACATCTCAGGACTGTCACCCACCTGAGCAGGTAAAGCCATCTCCAGTGAAACCTTCGGAGCAGGCACAGCGGTATGAGCCCGGGGTATTTACACACTGAGCATTGATGCTACACTGGTGGGTTCCATTAGAACATTCATCCAGATCTGCAGAACACAGCAATAAAGTTCAGAAATGAAAAAGGAACATTTAAGCACCTGGAAAGATTATCGTTTGTCTTAATTTACATATAAACTGGATAAATGGCAGGCATTTTAGTTTGCAGGATCACAGTTCTAATTCGCTAAGCTCTCAGACCCAATGTCCAATGTCCAGGCTATAAATGTGGGCCAAAATTATGAACTCAAGCAATTTGTGAGATATCTAGTCAACGTGAATTTTTTAACAGCTTAAAGCAAATTAGTGTTAGATCTCATTCTGACTTCTACTGAGGGTGAATTTTATTAGTGGTTTCCTTATCAGTAAAAGAATCAATTCTGAAGGTGATACTGAATTTCAGAGCAGGAAAATTAACAAAGAGTTTTCAAGTTTATTTAATAGACGAGGAAACAGAGATATGATTCTTGACCTCATGGAATCCCTTAGTTGAGTAGAAAAGACAGATGTTAAACACAGAAAAAAACTAAATCTTGCTATATGTGCCACGAAGAAAGTTACAAGGTGTCATGAGAGAATAAAAAGGGCATCTGATTTGGGCTGCAGGAACAAAGATGGCCCCCTTGAGGAAGTAGTTTTTAGTTAAGGTCAGACCTGAGGATGAGAAACAATTAACTTGCTGAACAGAGGTGGGGAAGGATATTCCTTGCAGAGGGACGAGTGCATGGTAAGACACCAAGGAGGAAAAGAGCTCAGTGTGACTGAAAAAATGAAAGGAGGTTAGAGTGGCAAAGCAGAATGCACCAGACAGAAGGTGATGGACAATGAAGCTAGAGAGACAGTGGAAACCCGCAGCCAAGGGAGGGAAGCTGAATTTTATCCTGAATTTAATGGGTTATAGTGAAGACTATGAAGAGATCGAATCCATGGTTTAAAAGCTTCCTCCTGCTGCTATGTGGAGAATGGATTGCAGGAGGGCCAGAGAGGGAACAAGCCAACATACCAGAGGGGGTTCTTTTAGCATTCAGCAGACACCAAGAGCGAGGGCATGTGAGAAAGACAGAAACTCTCTCTGGTTGGGACTAGAGTAGGGGAAAGTAGATGTAAAGGAGAGGATGAATTTGGGTGACATCCTGGAGCACAGGAGGCTGGACACAGCTGAATGTCTTGTATCAGAGGCAGGCTGTTTTGCAATAGTTGGCCAAAATGACAGATGGACAAGAAGCACAAAAATGGAAGGCCAAAAAGAGAAAGAGTAGGCACACGGGGCTACGAAAATGGGAATGAGGGTATGGTTGAAAAGTTATGATAGTAACCCTGGAAAGATGGCTGGACTAGAGGCTGGCACTTCACTAAGCCATTGCAGGATGTTATTTAGCAGTTATTTGGAAGCTCTGATACTTCAAGTTCTATAGTCAGTACATAAACTTTTGATAAGTATGAAATATTTGAATGGATAAAAAAGTATATATTCAAATTAACTTATAGTTTTGGTAAGAGATCTTAAAGCTATTCTTTAATCCTTACTGAGGACCTATATGTTTTTTGTAAGTTATCAGGGGGAAGTGAGTTTAGCTTGCTTTCTTTTCTGTTTTAAATTGACCGAGAAATTCTTACTAGTTGGAAAAATGCTTTATTGTAAGGCATATGAAACACTAAGCATATTACACAAAACTGTGAATGACACTCAGGGTATATTCTAGTCCCTTCCCTCTCAGATATAAAAGACTTCTTAGACTCTGGCTCAAGAACCATAAAACTTGGAGAATTTGCCTATTTTTTTTCTTCAAATAAGACCTCTTGGAATGCAAGAAAGCATTTACAATTTCCTGTAACAAGAATTCTATTTTCTAATAAGATGGTGGTATTGATGACTTACTAAAAAATTAGGTTGTCTGAAAAAATCTTTTCATTGCTCTCCATTTATTCCACTGGATTTTAAATCTCACTGATCACTTCTTTGAAAAGATTGGAAGAACATACTAGTCATTTTTCATCATACAGCTGTGTTTGGATCACCAGCTGCATATCAATTTTTACTGAACAAAAACACATTAAAAAACAGGTGCCAAGTCATACTGTTGAAATTTTGATAATTTATATTAAGGGTAAAGGACACTCTTAGGCAGGAATTATCTTGCAACTAAGATAACCTTTTTATAAAGGAATTAATAAAAGTGAAGAGCATGATTCTACAACCATGCAAAAAAGAGCCTTTAAAAATTTGTGCCTTAGCAAAGGATATTTTCATTTGCAAACTCACCAATACACTTGATGCCGTTTCCAATCCAGCCTTCTCTGCAGCTACACTTGAAGCTTCCTGGGATATTCAGACATGAGGCATGCATGTCGCAGTTATGAGCACCAATTTCACACTCATCCACATCTGATAAACCATAATTCATAAGAAGAAAATCAAAATACAAACTAATTAATTCTACTTCCAAGTATATTTTTGTATAGGTAACATTTTAAAGTAAAGATACAACCGTATGGAGAAAAGAGTAGCCTAACTAACTTTTATTTTTAATTTTTGTAGGCTCCAAGAGGACTTGGAAAATTCATGATCCTAATAAAACAAGTTCTTCCCTAGAAACAACTGTCAGCCACTTTCCAGGAGAAGAGAGAGAGACACAGCAGTGTTGTTCCCTGGCAGGTACGTGTATTATCCTGGGGCCTTCTTCCCTGCCCAGATTCAGACACAACTCCATAAAGAGGACATTCGATTACAGATCAAGAGAAATATTATTTCCAATAATAGACGGTGCTATTCCTTCCTATTGATATTTATTACATATTTTTCATGAAGATAAGAATCTAACTTTTTAAAAAAAGTAATAGTTTATTCTCTTTAAAATTACATGATCATTTGTCATTTAAAAAATCAATATAAATATTTTACAGAATTTTTAAAAAACTATTCATTTAGGTGTATATTTTTATTTCTTCTATTTATTTGAGATTATAGAAAAATATTCACTGGGAATGTTATCTGGAAAGTAGCCAGATGCTTTCGCCAGTGTGTGTGTGTGTGTATTTGTGTGTCTGTATACACACACACATATCCCTATATATGTATGTATAACCTATGTAGATTTGGTTCTCCAAAGCTTTCTTGACTATAAATAGTAATGTGTTCTATCTAGTTCAACGATTACATATTATAGATGCTGAAATCACACACACACACACACACACACACACACACACTACTGGCTTCACATCAACCCTGTCAGTGGTGAACATGCAGAGAACACCTTCTTTTATAATCTGCCCCTTACTGGAGGGGTCAGCTTAAGGGCTGGGTTGCACTCTAAGTCTTCCACCACCTGCCTTGAAAAAATATCACACATAAGTCTTAAATTGAGCACTGAGGAATACGTGATCCAAAACCTTGACCCCGGCACATCCTAGCCCCACCTGCATGCAAAAGGCTAAAACTAGTTAGTAGTAGTAGTAGAGAAAGGGAACAAAAGACAAAGTGGGCAAAGTGAGCAAAGAAGGAAAGTGAAGAGAGGAAAAAGAGAAAGGCAATTTGGGCACAGAGAAGAGAAGACAAAAGCAAACAGGAGAGCAAACAAGAAAGGAAAAGATGGGAGAAAGGAAGAAAGGGAAAGAGTCTCAATGAAACTTGATTAATTTTTACTAGTTTAAAAGAAGTGCAGAGGTAAATGGCAACCGGGATCCCCGGGTCTTTTGGTGCTCTTTGTACACGAATGTCTTCCAAGCGGGCAGCAGTCATACTCAGAAAGTGACTGATGCTGCATGAACGACCATTAGTGGTCAGGGCCATGGGAACCAGACTGCACGCCTACTCACTCACTCTGTCGCAGCCCGCAGCCAGCCCCGCGGTGGGTGGCTCAGACAGCGTGCTACCACAGAGACCAGCCAAATCCATCACACATCCTATGGGTCACACACTCATCACACACACAGTCATAGTCTGGTGGCAGGTAACCGGTCTAAGAGATGCCAGAGAACAAATAATGTTGAAAGTTGGCCTTTGACATCTGAGAAGCTGAAATATAGAGAACACAAGCTTGAAACCTACCTGTACATCCTGTGGTCCCCTTCTTCACTGAGTAACCCAGCTGACAGTGACAAATGAAGGATCCCTTTGTGTTCTCACATTCCCCAAACATGCAGATATTTGAGTTTAGGTCACATTCATTGACATCTAGAAAATTTATTTTCAATATCTTAGTATGTGTTCATCACAGTAATTTAAAAGCTATCTTCTACACTGAATAGCATAATACTGAAATACACAGGCAAGATCTAAAATATAATCCATCTGCAAATCATCGTGTTGTAGATAAATATACTACCCACCTTTAGAGATTTTTAAAAGTAATTCTTCCTGAGATTTTATAGTTCTAGTAAAATGATTTGAATTTTTAAAATAACGACTGAAAAAGCCTTCCTTTTATCACACTTGTGTGTGCATGTGGGTGTGTGTGCATGTGTGTGTATAAATGTTTATCCTTTCTTATGATACCCACCAATGCATGTTTTCATGTCCATGGAAGCCATGAAGCCATCATAGCAGAGGCAGCGATACTCTCCAGGAATGTTGGTACACTGGCCACCATCACAGATATCAGGATTGTTTTCACATTCATCAATGTCTGATGATACAAAATTAGCATCAAATGAAAATAAAAATGTCGTTCATCAATCTCAAATGTTTTTGTTTTCTATCTGGTTCCACTTGGTAATATCTGGAGCCATATTTTCAAGAAAAAATTAGTTAGATGTACAAAGCCTGTGTGTTTTCCTTTCTATACCTGCACACGATCTCCCATCTGGCATCAGGGCATAACCCTCACTGCAGCTGCATTCGTAGCTTCCCTCTGAATTTGTGCACTGGGTGTCACAGCCTCCGTTCATTATCATACATTCATCAATATCTGTGAAAACAGCATTGCAACCACATTGTTATGTCTGCTTCCTTAAAAGGAGTTTTCTTCTTTTTAAACAGATAATGCTAATGTAGCTTTGAATTTTTCTCCCCACTATGTGTGTTGATTGAACATTATCTTTCTTAGTTCTTTCACCTTCATTTTAGGCAGCATTCCATGTTTAAGTGCAGTACCCTAAGATTAACTCAGAAATAGAAGAACTATGGGGATTAGAGCATTTTCTACATTAAGATGAGTGAGTCTGCTGCAAGATCACACAATAACTGAGATCTGCCCCCAGTCTTACATTCATTTTTGGGACAAAGGATTTGCATAGCCTTCATTATAATTCAGCGCCAAAAGTTTTCCTAGGCTGATTTGAGACATATGAGTTTCAGGCCTGCTCGGTCTCCCCTTACCTGTACAGCCCTGGCGGTCTGGCGTTGCCTGATATCCAGGATTGCAAGAGCACTGATAGGTTCCAATCATGTTCACACATTTTCCATTTCTGCAGAGATTGTCACTCAGGGAGCATTCATTAATATCTATAAAAGATACACAGAAGTAATGCTTTACACAATGTCCACTCACTAAAGCCATCAGAAAGGTGCTTCACCAGAGCAGTGGTCTCCAAAGGGGTTTGTGTACTTCGCGAGGAAGTGAAATTTCTCCTGGGGGATTGAAGGAAAATGCTGGATTCTCTATTTCCATCTACAACAATACTGTTGAGTAAAGCTTTCTACAGTGATGCAACTGCTCCCAAATCTATGCGGTCTAATACACAGCTGCATGTGCTACTGAGTACTGGAAATATGGACAGTATAACTAAGGAATATTTAATGTTATTTAATTTTAACTGAATTTACATAGCCACATATGGCTAGTGACTATCATGTTAGACCACACAGATTTCACATATGCCAGAACTGAAGCTAAATACTACTTAATATATGAACTTACATTGGCACGCTCACCTGGTCTATATTAGATGGTGAAGTGTTGCCTACATGATTTGAAGTATCCTGATGGAAGACTGATGGTTCCACAAGACAGAGGCATGACAATAGGGCCCTCATGTATTTAATTGTTTACACTGTGTTATATTTTGTGTGTCGGGATAGTAATATACAAATCACACTGCCTGTTTAAAAATAAACTAACCCCTATAATATGGGCAGGTGCCTTAAAAATAAACTAGTACCAATAATGTAATCACAAGATAACAGAAGAAAATGGCAGAGTGATACGCTTCCTTATGTAAACTACTTGTCAGGTATAAGATAAGGTAAAAAACAGTACAATATAATCAGATATAACAAGAAATTTATTCCAAATTCTCAAAATAACCAAGAAGATTATACGGCATGGGTTTATGCTTATGATCACTAAGTGTATATTATACAGAAATATATATTTTATATTCTGCATTGTTCCTTTGGGGGATACATTTTTAAGCTGTAAGATCCATGAAAACTAAGTAACAAAGTAAACTTAGATCTGTGACTCATTATACCTCAATATGTTCAACCATGAATAAATATTCTGTAATTATTAGTGTGAAAAAGCCTTTTGTACCACTATTAAAATGAAATAAGAACATAAAAACCTTTTCATTTATCATTTTAAAATATCTATTTATCTATGACAAAATTCACCTCATATACTAGCAAAGCAATACATAAGGCTTATAAATAAATATATGTGTATTAGAAAGGTGTGCTCAAATTATGTTTTGAAATTTGGTGTGCAATCTGTTCTATTTTAGGCTGTCTTATTTGCTTACGGTTTTAAGAAAGAGTTCCTATGAAGAACATGCTTTCCGGCTAAAACAAAGTTTTAAAGCCAGTATACTAGGAACACAGTAAGTCCAGAGATCTTCATGTATTGTGAAAAGCAATAGGTTGCAACGCCCAAAGACCAGTCATTAGTCTTCTCATATCCTTTCTGGCATCCCTACAGAGCTCAGGGCAAATGAGGAAACCCAGTGTTTCCATGAGAAGTGGGTTAAGGGAGTGCCATGTTCACACATGTGCAAGCCGATCATGAGCAGGCACAGGGGCGTAGAGCGGAGTCTGCCGAGTGGATGGGAAGACGCTGGGCAAAGGTGCACAACGCACCGGTAGCTTTCCCATTTTTTCCTAATGGAGGATGAGACCACAGGGACTTCCACAGGGCTCCTCACACAGGGACCAATCACGTGGCTTGTAATAAAAAAAGAGGCCAACCAGAAGAATGCCAGCTTATTCGAGTGTGTCACCCAAGCATCCACTAAAGACACAGCCTGCATCCAGATGTAGGGAATCTCAATTTCCACCTTTTAATAAGCTAGATTTCATGTGCTCCTCAAACAACAGGTTTGTGAGAACTGATCCCTGGTCTTTACCAGTTGTGCTGGGCAGGTTTATGTGCTGAGGAGATAAACTCACCCACACAGTCCTCACGGGATGGTGACAGCTCGTGTCCCAGTGGGCAGTCACACTGAAAGCTGCCCTCAGTGTTCACACAGGTGCCACCCCTACAAAGGAGAGGGTTACGTTCACATTCGTCAATGTCTGAAAGGTAAAAACGTGAGATCCATTAAAGAACTCTGAGAGAAAAATATTCACACATACAGCGTGGGAGAAAGAATATTATCTGATGTGAGAGTGAGTTAGTGTAAGAGAGATGCTTCATAGGAGATGGGATAACGCTTTCCTCACTTTTCCTACGGCCAACAGAAAAACTAAAATTTCTACTCTTAAAGGTAGTAAGCTTTCAAGAAATTTAAATGCATGAAATCAGCAGGCTCACAAGGGGTAGAAATAAATAATATTTGCTTTAAATCACCACGGACTCACGATATATTGTTGTCAGTTATCCTGGTGTCTATAACGCTAATCAGGGTGAAGGAAAATCTTAGACTTATAACCTACTATATCCTATGAGGTAGGTCTTATATTGTACTGAAAATTAAACAGTGGGCTAAAAGGTTGGGAATACCAAAAGAGTTTGTAATAGTACACAAATAAGAGCAATAACATGGGATTGGCATGACTGAACACAAATCTTGGGGCCACCACACGATGCCATGCATTTTAAATTAGTCCCACCTAAGTAAACAGTCTGTGTGATTTTAGATTCTATGAATAAACATGATCCAATCTGAGTATCTCATTGCCATGAAGGCACCAAGAGGTTGGGGCTCCCCGAGAGCTAACCAGGAGCGCATTTCCTGTCTGACATTTAAATCTCTTCTCTCTCTCACCACAGATCCTGGCCACACATGCTGTTCACAGCCCAGAGATAAGCAAAGGTCATGCGCGCCAATGAGTCTGTGCTAGTATGGTTTCAAGCTGGCGAGGAAGAGCTCACGGTGCTTACCCATGCAGTTCTTCATCATCATGAAGCCACTTTCATAGCCTTCGAAGCACTCGCACTCAAAGCTGCCCGGTGTATTGACGCAGATTCCACTGCCACAGAGGTCAGGAGAAATCCTGCACTCGTCGATGTCTAATTCACAGGGTTTAAAAGAAATTTAAAAATTGAATGAGATAGACTTGGTCTTCCAAGTGAAGGTGCTGCATGCTTGAGAAGTTGGGGAAATTGCTGGCTAACAGTACGAGGGTATGTTTTCAGTAGACCCAGATAGAAGGGCCTGGGGCCTGAGGCACATTCCTTTCCCCAACTGCCAAAACTGCCATGCCAACAGGCAAGTGGTGCCTTTTCACCTTTAAAAATTCTGAATTGTGTATCTGTTTTTGTGGCTTAGAAATCGTAACAGAAATCTCAGCATTTGGGGAAGCCCAGGCAGGACTGCTTGAGACCAGGAGTTTGCGACCAGCCTGGGCAATGTAGGGAGACCCCATCTCTACAAAAAAAAAAAATTATTGGGGAGGCTGAGGTGGGAGGATTGCTTGAGCCCAAGAGGTCAAGACTGCACGGAGTTATGATGTATGATGGCGCCACTGCACTCCAGCCTGGGTGACAGAGGGACAACCTGTCTCAAAAAAGAAAAGAAAAAGAA
This sequence comes from Gorilla gorilla gorilla, assembly GCF_029281585.2. Lineage (NCBI taxonomy): Eukaryota > Metazoa > Chordata > Mammalia > Primates > Hominidae > Gorilla > Gorilla gorilla. Next base: position 132,218,466 of record NC_073228.2, read on the forward strand.
AAAGAAAGAAATGTTAACAGAAGGATGAACCCTGGAACTGTGGTATGGGCTGAATGAGGCAGGTGGTAAATGAGGCAGCCAGGCCCCCATGGAATGAAACCTCATGTGTGACTGGAAGACAGTGCTGGTCTACTACACTAGCCCATGCCACCCCAGGTCGCAGCGTGTGAAGGCAGAGCCCGTCTCTGTGCAGGAGGGACTGGCAAACCCCAGAGAGACAGGCAGCCACGACGGACCAACCCTGAGCCAGAGAGCACACATAGGGCAGGGCCATGGTGTGTGCCCCAATTTGTGTTTTTGTGTCATATTCAGATGTAAAGAGCTTATTGATTTAGTAAGCCCTTTGGTGACATGAGCTGTCACCAACACCTGAGGACTGTGTGGGTGAGTTTGTTTCCTCTTTTTATATATTACAGTAAATAATCTTCAGCATCTATATTCTCAAACACAGGGTTCTCTGAGAAATCTATGCTTATAACTAAGATTTTTAATAGAGAAGTTATGTCTATATAAAATATGTTTAAGAAAACATGGCCTATTTACAAATGTTTTAGTTCAAAAATCAAAAGTTTCTAATCTAAAAATCTGTCAGTGGGGAAAAATGCCCCACCACGATCTCTTTATTTTGATGAATTTAATTTTGAAGTTTTAAAATCACAGGATTTAGTGCATAATTTGTGCATGTTCTCTTGAGAGGGGGGTCTCAGTCTCTGCTTTCTGCCAGCTTTTACTTAGTTTTTCTGTATTTATTTCTCCAATTACAGGAGTCTTTATTTATTTCCCTCATTACTGGCCATGCGAAAAAAATGTAAATACTTTCCTTTAAACAAACATATTAACAGAATTTATTGATTCAATTAAGTAGCTAACAATATGTATATTAATTTTCTTTCTATCTATCAGTATCTAGGACTGGTGTTAAGAGCCATATGAGGAATGTGTTCTAGGGTGGAGCAGGGACAATCTTTGGCTAATGTGATGTGGTGGGAGTTTCATAGTATAAACAGTGTGGATTCTAGAACTAGATACCTGGCTACAAATCCCAGTCTGTCATCTACTGAGAACAGGGCCTTGGGAAAATCATTTAGTCTCTATGTGCCTCAATTTCCTTATTTGTCATAGAATCTACCTCATAGAGTTAAATGAATATTTGTTAAGTGCTGAGAACAGCGCCTGTCTCATAGAAAGTGCTCTCTCTCTCTCTCTCCCTCTCTCTCTATATATATGCAAACTTCTCTGCTAAGAATTGGTAATTTGGAGGGTGTGGCTTTTGAATTGGTTCTTGAAGGTTGTACAGAAATGTTAGATTTAAAGATACAGAATAGAGAGGCAAGAGATGAAGTTCACCGGTGAAGAGAAAGGAAGCATTTCAGGGAGCAGTGAGCCACAGATTGGCTGGACTGGAGAGGCTGACAATGAGTGTGGGTACAGGACAGACCTGTAGGATTACTAAAAGCCCCCAGCATGGGAGGAGACCGGCCCTTCCTGCTGTGAAGATGAGAGCCAACAATTTTCCACGGAACTTCACATTATATCCAGAGCAATGCAGCCCTGTCAATGTGTTAGAGACATTAAGCAACTTTGGCTAATTTCACAACAAAGGAAGAGGTGGGGTCAGAACTGGAAGAACCCCGAGCTTCTTTATCCAGCACCAGGATTGCCTATACCAGTGGAAGTTATTCAGTGGGAAGTTACACAATCCAGCCCTGCTTGGATGGTTAACCTGGGTTGTGGCAGTGAAGGATTTGACCGTGGGAACTTAACAGGTTGGGAGATCCTGGAGGAGTCTGTGATATAGTAGATACTGTGACATGTCACCCAGGTCCCTCTTCAGGAAAGAAGGACTTACTCCCCCTCCCCGTCAGCTATGGGTAATGTCGCTGGCAGAAAGCCCTCAGATGCCCACTATTCTAAGAGGACCTCTTCCCCCATTCCCTGGGCAGCTGTATCCCAAGATTGGTCTTGCAGGTACCTAACTGCATGGCTTCCATGCCCTACTCAAGGCAACTCTGATGGGCCATCCCAGTTCCAGAACTCCCAGTGGCATGGGCTGAGGACTTCAGTGGGACTGCATCACAGCCCCATTTCTTTCTCTGCCCACTTCTGCTTTCCTCCCTTCCCTTCCTCATTGTTCATCCCAGGAGCAAGCCCCAGTAAACTTCCTGAATGCTCATCTCTGCCTTGGAGTCTGTTTCCAGAGGAGTTTAACCTGCCTCTGTCTGAAGAAATATCACAGGTAATTGAAATAGCCAGTTTAATGAAAGAATTCGCATAACTTTTTCACTTTGGGAGAGAGAGACGTCAAAATTCAATTGGAGGCTTCAATCCTGTTCAAAATTATACTCCTAATGCATACAGGGAAGTCCCTAGTAGGATAAAGTACAGGGTAGGGGGAAGAGCAAAGAAAGATCAAAACAAAGACAAACTTTCCAGATGGGAAGTTATAAATGTGGGAGTGAAACTCAGGAAGAACAGAGAGAGTTAGAGACAGGGTCTGGGAGTCAGCTCAGCAGAGGCCATCTCTGAAGTCATGATGGTAGATGAAACTCTGAGAGGCAAGACGCTGAGTAGAGGACTCTGGCAACACCCAAGAAATGGGAAAGGCAAGAAGAATCTGTAGAGGTTAGAGAAGAAACATCATCTGCATAGAAGGATGATCAAGACCGGAAAATACCACAGAAACTAAGAGAAAAGAAAATCTCAAGGAGAGATTTGGCAAGCAGAGGTCCAGGAGAGATGTTTTAACACCACAAAGATGTTTTGCAAGAGTAGATGAGTATACGGGTATGTGCCTGAGTGACAGAGGGCAAAAGTCAAAATTACAGGACAAATGGCTGGTTGAAAGAGAGGGGTGAGACTTACCAGCAGGAAAACGGGATGGTAGCTTGAGAGAAAAGAAGGGCTGAGGAGATATTTTGAACCTGTGTATAAGTTGAGGAACAGGAAGCAGGGAAGAGGAGATGCTAGAGAGAGGAGAGAGGAGCGAACCTGCTGAGACAACCCAGAGCAGGAGCTGGGAAGGAGGGAAAAGAGGAGTTAACCCCAAATCCAGGTAGAGCATCACACCTCATTCTCTGTCACCGGAGGAGAGGGAGTGGGGGATAAAGGAGACTTTTTTTCTTTTTGAGATGGAGTTTTGCTCTCATTGCCCAGGCTGGAGTGCAATGGCACGATCTCGGCTCACCACAACCTCTGCCTCCTGGGTTTAAGCGATCCTCCTGCCTCAGCCTCCTGAGTAGCTGGGATTATAGGCATGTACCACCATGCCTGGCTAATTTTGTATTTTTAGTAGAGATGGGGTTTCTCCATGTTGGTCAGGCTGGTCTCAAACTCCCGACCTCAGGTGATCTGCCCGTCTCGGCCTCCCAAAGTGCTGGGGTTACAGGCATGAGCTACCATGCCCAGCGGGATAAAAGAGATGTTATCACTAGAGAGGAGGCTGTGTGAGAAGGATGCAGGCAATCAGATTTATTCCCAATGAAGGAGAACGGTAATAGATGGGGGTGGAGGGTAGAGGAGAGGGCATGTAAGTCAGGGAAGAGGTTTAGAAGCAGTGCTGAGAGGAATTCAGAAACTGATGAATGGAGGTGAATATGAGTGTTGTCAAGCAGCTTCGAGGACTTGGAGGTGAATGCAGTAATCTCAGGCAGCACTCCTCAGACTCTCCCAGCAAAGTGCAGCAGCCAGGGTGGAGAAAACAGGTGAGGGGATGAAGCTCTGGAGACTGGCACAGGGCTTGAGCAGACTTCAAGGCAGCAGGACTTCAGAAGGCCAGATGGACAGCTGTGAAAAGCTCAGAGATAACCTTGGCTGAGGAGGCACAGGAAAGAGCCAAGAAAGACGTGGCTGTGAGGTCAGGAAGAAGGAGCAGGCAGGAGGGAGTGCGATAAGGGGAAATCCCATGGAGAATACGAACAAAGAGAGTGCTGAGAACGAGATCCTGAAGACACAGCTCAAGGGTCTGGAACAACATGGTATACTAATAGAAAAAGTTAGAACTTCGCATCTTGTTCAAAGAGAATGTTATGGGTATGGATGGTGACTGAAAACTAATATTAAGATTCCTGTTCACAGATGAGGAAAAGAAGTAATAACTTCTATATCACAAACCTTAAAATCTTTAAGAGAACACTACTCAAGTTTATATAATTCTTGTGGATTTAATGACTGTATTTCTTTAGTAGTCACACATTTTGAAAATCATATTTGTATGCTGTTCCTAAATATAAAACAAACAGCATTTTCATGATGTTTTGCAGTTCTCTTGCAACGAGTTTATTTGGAGAACTGGTTTAAGTGTAGGGAAAAGAAATTTTAAAAATTTACAGAGCTGGATGCCGTGGCTCAAGCCTGTAATCACAGCACTTGGGGAGGCCAATGCAGGAGGATCACTTGAAGCCAGGAGTTTGAGACCAGCCTGGGAAGCAAAGTGAGACCCCATCTCTTAAAATAAATAAATAAATAAATAAATAAATAAATAACTTTTTAATTAGCTGTGCATGGTGGCGCACACCTGTGCTCCCAGTTACTTGGGAGACTGAGGTGGAGGGACTACTTGAGAACAGGAGTTTGAAGTTACAGTGAGCCATGATCATGTCTCTGCACTCCAGCCTGGGCGACTAAGTGAGACCTTTTCCCTAAAAAAAATTAGTAAGTAAATAAAAATTTTCATGTTCTCAATGAGAGGATTAGCTTTTTAGGGCAGTCCTTTCAAACAGAGTAAAGGAAAGACAGCCAGAGTTTATCAAATAAAACAGCAGAACCATCTTACCCGTGCAGTTTCTTTCCTCCATGTCTAGAGCAAAGCCACTATTGCAACGGCATTTGAAGCTTCCGATTGTATTTCTGCACTTTCCATAAGTGCACATCCCAGGAAATGCTTTGCATTCATTGATGTCTAAAAGAAGAATGAAGCCAGAATGTAGAGCCGGTTGATATAAACGATTAGGTCCATCACTTTAAGTTAAAAATCTATCATGATGGACAACAGTAATGCATCCAAGTAAAAAACAGAGCTACTAAATGTTTCAGTGATCACACTGATATGAAACAGGAAGTTTCAATATGGTGAAAAAGATCTTATATTCTTTTTTTTTTTTTTGAGACGGAGTTTCACTGTTGTTGCCCAGGCTGGAGTGCAATGGCACAATCTCGGCTCACTGCAACCTCCACCTCCCAGGTTCAAGCGATTCTCCTGCCTCAGCCTCCCGAGTAGCTGAGATTACAGGCGCGTGCCACCACGCCCGGCTAATTTTTGTATTTTTAGTAGAGACGGGGTTTCACCATGTTGGTCAGGCTGGTCTTGAACTCCTGACCTCAGGTGATCCGCCCACCTCAGCCTCCCAAAGTGCTAGGATTATAGGCGTGAGCCACCACGCCCGGCCAAAGATTCTATATGCTTAAGAAAGAGTTCTGATCCCTTTATTTCTCACTACTTGTTTTATAAAGATAAGTGGGAATAGGTAACTTTTTGCTACAGATGTAGCTATCAGGGCGACATCTACGGTTGTAGAGGAACAAAGAGTAGAAGAGAAAGATAAGCAATCTGTTTTATCTCTTTACTTCAATGCCATCTTATAGAGGGGATTTATACTCTTGGGACAGAACATTGGTCACAAAACCTAAGTTTAACTGAGAAAATAAAGTGGGAAGTCAAACATTTAAAGCAAAACCAATTCTCAGAGAATGTGGAAGGCTTCCTGTTGGTGAAGAAGGACCAAGGCGCTGGCCGCAGGCAGTTACCTTTGTAAAATGGCCGCCCAGTAAGAACATCCCCTCGGTTAGCAAAGCCAGCCCCGCGGGGGCACAGCGTCTCGTATTCCTTGGTGCCAGGTTTGGGGCACTCCTCACATTCGGTGCCCCAAGCCGCCCCGACAGCACAGCAGCAGGCATCCATGCGGAACTTTCCAGGAACGGGGTGGATGCATTCATCTTCATCCCACTTCAAGTAACACTGCTCCATGCGAATATCTACACCGAGAGCGAAATCACAGGGTGAGAATGAGTTGAAACATCCATTGAACAGTCACATGTCAAGCGTCTGCTCAGCACCAGGCATCATGCAGGACCCTTGCGGTGTACTGGTGGGCAAGATGCAGTCCCTGACCTCCTGGAATGGACTCCATAATGACAGTCATTTAAGGAGAACAAAGGTGAGATCCTCTTCAGTCTTAATTCTCACAAGAAACCCTCAGGAAGAAAAGGTCCTCTCATGACATGACTGCTTCATGTCTATTATTCCTTTTTTGTATTGTTCACTTTAGAAAAAGTAAGATAATTTTAATGATAATTCTTCCTGTTCAGAGAATTGCTTCAAGTGCCTTTTAAGCAGCTCTGTCAGATCCCATTCATAAACAGTAAATGATTGGCTATAATCTATTTGCCAATTTGTTACAACTATTAAGATCACTACAAAAGAAAGTGTTATAATATTATTACATTTAAAGTTTTTTTTTTTTTCTCCTGCCAACTTTACCTTTTGCATCATGGTTTTTCCCTGGATTATGTGAATTTTCCTTTTTAAGGGACCAATTATTTGTTTAAATGTCACATTTTCCCTCCAACTTCAAAACAGACCAACATTTCAGTGCTTAGCCTGTGCTAGCCAGGACCTTAGAATATCTATAAACAGTCGCCTACATCTAAAAATAGAGTAGACCAGAATGGTCTACAAATAACATGTTCATCTGTTAGCAAATAGATTTATTTTCAAATCATACTAAAGCACTTGGCTGTTTAATTACAAATATGGATAATGAGTTTGGAAAGGGTTCCTTAATCAAATAGCATGATTTCTTTGATAAGAACATTTTAAGACATTAAATCCTTTCCAGAAGCTGAAAACTAACGGAGGGAATGAGATCCCTGATGGAAATGTACACATAAAAATTAATGTTTACTACTTTAGTTACCGTCAATATTGATTCTTTCAAGTTCTAAAAGGTAATGAGTTACATTTCTGAGTACTGGAATTAAAAAGTTCTATTTTTTTTCTTTCTTTCTTTCTTTTGAGATGGAGTCTTACTCTGTTGCCCAGACCAGGTGTGGCGTGGTGGCTCATGCTTATAATTTCAGCACTTTGGGAGACTGAGGCAGCTGGATCACCTGAGGTCAGGAGTTCGAGACCAGCCTGGCCAACATGGCGAAACCCCATCTCTACAAAAAATACAAAAATTAGCTGGGCATGGTGCTGGGTGCCTGTAATCCCAGCTACTTGAGAAAAAGTCCTATTTTTAAAGAAAAAATAACTGTGGTAAATGTTTATTTTGATTCAGCAGACTGAATGTAGATATCTACAGAAGGTGATTCTGTCTTATATATCTACATTAACACAAACCAAAAAGCCACATGCTTTGCCAGTGTGAAGTGTGATAGTAATCCAGCGTCTCATTATCACAGGACTCTGAGGGGCTAGTCTCCTTATAGCTGGTTCCGTCCCATATGTCAGCAGGTAAGTAAGAATCTTCTCAAGATGTGAAAGTCTTATATAAGTACAGGTGGCCTAAGAACTCTGGCCTGAGTCATACTGTGAGGTTACTGAAGAAACCTGCTCAAGAAGCTCAAGACAAACTAAAAATGTACCATTTTGTAGCTTATTGGAATAAACTAGGGTGAGAGGGGAAAGGCATCTGAACTATGCATGTAAAAAGTTATAACAGCCAGGAAGAGTAATCCTGTCTTTAATACTGAGACCTCTATGGATGTTTATATCGGGAATTAAAAGTCAGCACACTACTGAGAACTCTATATTTATATCAGGAATTAAACGTCAGTACACTGGCCACATAAGGCCTATCAATGCTGCGATTGTCCTTGCATGGAAATTAAAATATGAATTTGGAAACCTTTGGATGGTCCATGTTCTCTGAAGTTTGCTGCAGTCCTCACTGCTCCCTCTTGTCGCGTCACTCATTTATATGTTATATGCTGGCCTCCTGCAAGCATCTGAGTTTGGGATCCCTGATTCAGATGAGGTTCTATCAGAGCATTTACCAAAACTTTAGTTCTCAGAATACTTTACATTTTCATGTGCCAGTTGCTTCTTGAAACTTTCTCACATCCCCAGACAGAATTAATTAATACAGCATAATTCAAGTGGTGACAAAAGCATTTAAGCAAAGTACAAGGATGAAGAATCCAATATATCATCTTAGAATATTAAAAAATGCTTTTTTTTTTTGAGACGGAGCCTCACTCTGTTGCCAAGGCTGGGGTATAGTGGTGCGACCTCGGCTCACTGCAACCTCCGCTTCCCAGTTCAAGCGATTCTCCTGCTTCAGTCCCTCGAGTAGCTGGGATTACAGGCATGCATCACCATGCCCAGATAATTTTTATATTTTTAGTAGAGACGGCGGGGGGGGGGGGGTTCCCCATGTTGGCCAGGCTGGTCTCGAACTCCTGACCTCAGGTGATCCGCCTGTCTCAGCCTCCCAAAGTGCTGGGATTACAGGCGTAAGCCACCACTCCCAGCCATAATTTTGAATAATGTTATTGAAAATTTATTTTGCTGAGTAATAATTTACAATCAATGATATATCTTCATATATTATTGCATTTCATTATAGAAGGTAACTTGATTTCATTAGTCATTTGGCCATACTGATATTATTATTTTTGTCATTTTCTTTTTTTAAAATTTCGATAGTTTTGGGGGAATATTTTGTCATTTTCAAATGATACTTATTTCTAAACATTGTAGATCACTGAAAGATAATTTTTAAAATATTTAAAAATCTGAAAGAAATTTTCTTTATTTTTGTACTTTGGATATTATGTTTTCTAAATAATTTTGTATGATTTTACAGTCATGTTTCCAATCCAGATTTAAATGTGCTATCAAAAATTGAGTTAAAAATGAAATCTGTTTTAATTATAATAACTGTAAGGTATTGCAAACTTTTTTCTTACAGTAAATTTTAAAAATCACTGATATGTAAATACTTTAAAGGTCATTGCATACAATACCACTATTATTTATGCTTTGTCTACATGTCTAAATTTCAAATACAAATCTATGTAAAGTTCTTTTATAAACTAAAAATTTACTGTTCCATAGCTTATTGGGGGGAAAAAAAATCTCTGTAGGTAAATGAAAAATTACTGTTACATACAATGAAAATTAATAGAAATTTCTTTTTCAATCATGAAATTCAAGTTCAAACATGACACTAATAAAGAAAAAGGTCAAATCACTATTCCTATAATATGCTGTTGAAAGAAAGAGATTCATCACTACAGATCTTTAAAAAATAAACTATTAAGAAAACTTAAACTCTAATAGCAATAAAGGAAGGACCAGGATCAGTGAATGATTTCAAGCAGAAGCAACATATCTTTGCTCTTGACTTTCCCTACTGTCTTCAGGGTGTAGCTGCAATGAGCTGACAAATGTAAACTTTTAAAATCCTAGTCTCCAACTTTCCTTCTGTGTTCAACATATTCTTACTCTATTAACTCAGTGTGAAAGACTGAACCTGTCTAAATTATCTGGTTAAAGAAATGGAAGATTTTGAGATAGATTTTTGAGCAGTCCCAACTTTTGGCATGAAACAGAAACAATTTCGCATAAATACATTCACTTTTAAAACAGCCTCTAGTGATTTCCCCCTAAATATCTCATTTAAAGCAAGTTTTCTCAAGTACAAACTCTTGTGGTTTTGGACTAGCCACTGCTTAAACAAGGAAATTCATGGCTTGTTTTATACATAGAATACATGAGGGTGTGAATCTTACCCAAACATACACGGCCAGTCCCATCCAACGTAAGGCCTTCAGGGCACTCGCAATGAAAAGATCCCTTACTGTTGACACAGCGTCCATTTGGACAAACGCCAGGGAACACCTCACACTCATTAACATCTGCAGGGAAATGCAGCAAGCAGAGGAACAAAGATGTTACAAATAGAAAAAGCAGGTGTGGTCCTACTTCCTGTATAGCATTTTCAATCCACATTCAATATAATGTGGATTATTACTTGAGTTAAACAGAAATATTCCACAACCGAGCCACCCACTTTCCTAGGTACCAGCTGTGAAAATTACCACAGCCTTGCCTGTCCATAAAACATGGCCCAGACATGTGCCTTTCCCAGCTGTTCTGGGCCTTAAAGGCTAGCGATGTCTTCATGAAATTTACACAACTCCATAAAGAGGAGAAACGGGAAACTCTAAGCTCTTTCCTAAGAGAATTATGCTAAAGCATTTGTTGATTACATCGAGTATTTTTATTGAAATGTCAAGGTTTTTGAAAATGATAAATATCTCCAAAGTTTGAGAGTGAATGTTAATTTTACTTACTGCTCTAAAGATGTATAGTATCTTCCAAGGAAGGATACACTCACCTTCACACGTAACACCTTTAATCCTGGCAAGCCCTCTTGGGCAAGCTGTATCTGTAACAACAACAGGACAAATTTTACTTCATTATAGAATAAAATACAACCATGGTATGCTCAAGAAGAAGTATAATGAAATCTAAATGGAACTAAATAAAAACTGCAAGGCAGGGTCTTAGGGTCCAAGGACATCATTGTCCCCTCTTCATTCAGTAGGGCACATGACTTTCTGTGGTAACTCCATTGGTATTGACCTGTATTGAGATTCTCATAATTTTTCCTACAATTTCTTTTTGCTGTCACATTGACAACTGAGTTAAAAGTAAACAGGTCAGGCGCGGTGGCTCACGCCTGTAATCCCAGCACTTTGGGAGGGCGGATTACTTGAGGTCAGGAGTTGGAGACCCATCTGACCAACATGGTGAAACCCCGTCTCTACTAAAAATACAAAAATTAGCTGGGCATGGTGGCGGGCACCTTTAGTCCCAGCTACTCGGGAAGCTGAGGTGGGAGAATTGCTTGAACCCGGGAGGTGGAGGTTGCAATGAGCCGAGGTCACGCCACTGCACTCCAGCCTGGTGACAGAGCAAGACTCCGTCTCAAAAAAATAAAAGTAAACAAAAGATTTGAGGAAAACAGCCACCACGCAAACAAGGATACCAGAGGATACAGTCATCTAGCAGATAGATTCTAGCTGATTCCCTTCCATGTTAAAATATTTAGAAGGCCTGCTTATGTACCAGGATAAAACAAATACACATTTTAAGAGGTAAAAAACATTAGCCAGGAAAGATAACATTTTAGCAAAAGTAAATGATCTCTGATCTTCTTCACTAAGGAACTGCGTAGTGAAAGAGGTGTCCTAGTGGCAGGAGAAGTTTCCAAGGAGAAGCCCAGAAGCTCCCAATAAGGCTCCTACCTAGTTCACACCGCTCACAGGGGCTCCCCCAGGCGGCTCCGAGGGTGGCACAGCATTCAGATTTCAGAGTGGCTCCATTAATATTCACCTCACAGCGGCTGTCCTGGATGTTGAGCCAACAGGTCCCCTTCAGGCTGTCTGAAAAGGAACAGGAAAGGTTGGGGAGCTCTTACCTCTGAAGAAAATAGAATTCAGCTGTGTACACAAAAGGCATTTGTTACAGTATTCTAAAAAAGAAAGATTACTGGCTCACGCCTGTAATCCCAGCACTTTGGGAGGCTGAGGAGGAAGGATCATTTGAGCCCAGGAGTTCGATACCAGCCTGGGAAAATAGCAAAACCCCATCTCCACCAGAGGAAAAAAAAAAAAAAGAATACTTTAAAAGTTTTAATAGTGGGGCTGGGTGCAGTGGCTCATGCCTGTAATCCTAGCACTTTGGGAGGCCGAGGCAGGTGGATCACCTGAGGTCAGAAGTTCAAGACCAGCCTGGTCAACATGGTGAAACCCCATCTCTACTAAATACACAAAAATTAGCCAGGCGTGGTGGCAGGTGTCTGTAATCCCAGCTACTCAGGAGGCTGAGGCAGGAGAATCGCTTGAACCCAGGAGGCAGAGGTTGCAGTGAGCCAAGATTGTGTCATTGCACTCCAGCCTAGGCAACAAGAGCGAAACTTCGTCTCAAAAAAAAAAAAGAAAAAACTTTTAATAGCATATACTTTGAAAACACTTTCATGTACCTGCATTCAAATATGGTATATTACATATATGTAAATAAAATATTGTACTATGTATCTCTCTCACATAATATGGTAATTAATATAATTATATCTATTGATATTCTAAGAGGAGTTGTCCAAGATTTTATGCTGGTACTCAGAAACACAGTGCATTGCCATGTTGCCCAGGTTGGTCTGGTTTGGAACTCCAGGCCTCAAGCAATCCCTCCACTTCAGCCTCCCAAAGTGTTAGGATTACAGGCATGAGCCACTGCGCCCCGCCCTCCTTTTTTTTTTCTTTTAACATACTATAACAACATGATAAGACCATTACTTGTGTGAAAAGTATTCATAAGATTTATCCTTAATGACAAATGCTTTGATATTTAAGATTTTATCGTATAAAATCCTTTTCCTTCTCCCTTAAGTCCCTACTAAATAAATCACACACAATGTATGTTCTGTTATGCAAAGGCCAATATTTCTCCAGCTGAAGATAATTATTTGATGAATAAGTTAAAAGAAAAAAAACCCTATAAAACAAAGAAGGAATAAACATCACTTATAAAACCCTCACTAATGCATTCCCAGGGCTAATATCTGATGTATTTTCTTTCAGGCACTTAAAAAATGTGTGTATGTGTGTGTGTAGATTTATCTCTAGTTCAAAAAGTAAATCATACTTATGATAAACAATTTGAAGAAATAGAGAAGTATGAGGAAGATGTAAAAATCACCTGTAACCCTCTAGAGATAACCATTCCTAACGTTTTAGACTGACTCCACATCAAATTTGTTCTTCCTTTTGAATGGCAGAGTACCCAGTGAGATATTATGCACTTTAAAATTTTTATTTTATGTGGATTAAAGGGAATAATGAATGGTTAGTATATTTTTGGTGGCATAATGAAAAGTTTTTCAAATGAACAAATAATAAATGACTGTTAACTGATTTTGAAGCAGTGATAAGGAATCCAGTCAAAGCTGATATGGCAAATACTAATTGGCTAAAACAAATCATATGACATGTTTTCCTTGTAGAGCAGTGGCTCTCAGTTAAGTGTGCATAATATTACCAAGACGCTTGTTGAAATGCCGATTCATAAGTTTCCCGGTATGCAGCCCAGGAATCTGAATTTTGACAAACTCCTCAGGTGATTCTGATGTGAGTGATGTGGAAAACACTTTACCAAAACCTCAACAGCATATTGTGGCATTAAGACTTGGAAGAAAACAAAGAATAAGTGTATTCCTATAGTATTTATTTGAAAATTCATTTTAATAATATGTACAGATAAAATTTACTTCTGGCCAGACACAGTGGCTCATGACTATAATCCCAGCACTTTGGGAGGCTGAGGTAGTCAGATCGCTGGAGCCCAGGAGTTCAAGACCAGCCTGGACAACATGGTGAAACCCCGTCTCTACAAAAAACACAAAAATTAGCTGGGAGTGATGGCATATGCCTGTAGTCCCAGCTACTCAGGAAGCTGAGGTGGGAGGATTGCCTGAGCCCCGTAGGCAGAGGCTGCAGTGAGATCGTGTCACTGTATTCTAGCCTGGGTGACACAGTGAGACCCTGTCTTCCAAAAAAAAAAAAAAGTTTTTACTTCTAAATTCAACAACAAAAATACCCCCCTGCCCCCAAACACAGAAAGGGAATTACAGTTAAACCATGGGCCTATGATGGCAGAAATAGTAATTTCTGATTCCCTAGGAAACACAAGAAGTTACCAACAACCCAAACACCAAGACAGAGGTTGAAACAAAACAATTCTCTCCTGTACTGAATAAAAAGTTACAGGGCAAAGGTGTGAAAAAGAGCTGGACAGTCACTTTGCTTTTTTACTCTGGCTGGAATGTTCAGTTTGGATAAAAATGTAGAGAAGCATTTGTGTCAGGTCTCAAACTACAGGCTTGTTATAGATTTACATCTGTAAATTCCATAGCACAGAGGAAACAGATGTTTGTGTAAAGCTACTGTGTATTTAAATGATCTTTTAATGACCTGGACTAGTTCTGATTTATCACCTTGGTTGTCATCATTTTAAGTAAGATAAACAACAGTTATTGCTGAGATTTATCAAGATAGTGACAGGAACTAGAAGGCTTTCTATGTATTAATTTATTTACTCATTAAAACAACCCTGTGAATTATGTACAATTTGCAGATGAGAAAATTTAGGCACACAAAGGTCAACCAATTTACCCAAGGTCACCCAGCTAGTACAGTGTCAGCATCAAGATTCAAGCCCATGCAGTCTGACTCCAAAGCCCTCACTCTGTAGCACTGTGATTCTTTAGGCTGGTGCTGTATCAACACTTGAAAAGCTACAAATCCATTGATAGCACCCCGCACCCCCCTACAGGCTCATCCTTCTCTCTCTCCGATTCCTTTCCTCCATCCTCCCTCCCTGTCTCCCCACTGACCCACTGTTGTGTGTGTATGACCATCCCTGCCCCCATACACACACACAACTGAGATACAGATGTAGATAGTCAGGAATTAGTTAAGAACTCTCAAAAAATAAAGCAGGGTAATTAGCTTGAGGGGAGAAACAGGAGAAAGACTGTTATTTTATCTAGGATGGTCAGAGAAATCGTGACTTACAATGTGGCATCTGAATACAGACATAAAGAGAACCCTGCAAACCTGAGAGAAAAACTTTCCTGCCTGATAGATCAGTGGACTTCAGGTGGGCATGTGTCTGACGCAGAAGCAGGAAGTAGGCCAGTCTGGCTCAGGCTGAGGGGGTGGGAGGCACAGGAAAACAAGGTCACAGCAGGAGCAAGATCATGAGGGGAGCACAGGCTTTGGTTAGGACTTGAGCTTTTACTGAATGAAATGAGAAGCCTAGGTTTTCCTAGACACAGTTCCTGGACAAAGAATGATATGCTCTGATTTATGTTTTAAAAGGGCTGCCTGGTGGCTATGTGGAGAACTGAGTGTAGTATGAGGAAAAGAAGGTAAGGTAGAGGCTACGGTAGTAATTACGAAGAGAAATGATGGTGACTTGGATTGGGGGTTGGTGTGGTGATCGTGAGAAGGGGTTGAAACATGGATAAACTTCAAGTGCAATCAATAGGTTTGCTGATGACTTTCATATGCAGCTTGAGAAAAAGACATCAAGGATGCTGCCAAGGTTTTAAGGGGTGGCAGCTAGAAGAACGAATTTGCCATTTGTTGAGATGGAAATGTTCCTGGGAGACTCAGGTTCAAGCCAGTACACAGGAATGGTTTTAGACATGGGAATTTGAGATATCGATGAGCCATCCAAGTGGAGACACTGTACAGACAGTTGGAAACACAAATCTGGAATTGGTGGCAAGGTTGAGGCCTAGAATTTCATTATCAACTAGAGTGACAAATGTGAGAGTCAACACAGAGGCTCTCGAGGATGAGTGTAGAAAGAGAAACAGAGGTCCAAAGACGGACTGGCGGAACACTTCAGGTTAAAGGTTAGGAGGACAGGGAGGACTCAGTAAAGGAAAGAGAAAATGAGCCACAAAAGTGAAAGAAGAAGAAGATAGTTGTGCCTGGAAAGCCAAAAATGCAAAATTTCTTGAGAAAGAATGACAAATACTGCTAATAATCTAAGGTGAGGAATGAGAATAGACCATTGGATTTGACAGCAGAGTGGTCACAGCCATATATCCATGCAAGTTGAAGAAAGAGCGCAGACCCAAGCCAAAGATGAGGGAAACTGGTCTGGATTATATAGAACCATCAAACCACAGCAGTATAATGCAGGAAATATTAATCAAATGCATTGTTCTATTACATTTAACCATATTCAACCAGAACACCATAGTCTTTTTAAGCAGTTTGCAGAATAGTTGAAGATTAATTTATATTTAGAAAGCTTGAAAAGTAGATTCTAAATCTTTAAATATTCATAGTATCCAACTAATTCATATATAATCTAATGTAATTTTAAATTAGTAATCACATCATGAAATTTCAAAATGTAATGACCTGGACCTGTGGAAGAGAAAGTTGCAGGCTAACCACTGATGAGAGCCACTGACAGTCCTATTATACATTCATGACTCGTCCTGTGTATATTTTACTATTTGTTATTTTCTTTTTCAGCTAGATTCTCTTTTTAATAAAAAAGTACATGAAATAATGTCTAAACTTTAAAAATATTAGGGAAATCTCATTTTGAGCTGCTCTACACTAGGATATTCAAATTTAATCACAATAAATGAAAGCACACAATACACTGGCTGAGAAAAATATGGTGGTGGTTAGTTGTTGGCAATTGGAAGAATGACATAAAGACTTGGGGGTAAAAAAGTCTTTGTTCTTGTTTAGTTAATAAATATAAGGGCAAAAGGCCAAAATAATGGAAGTCTACATGATGAGGCAAAAACTAACTATCTTTGATGCTCAAGTGGCATGCAGATTTAGTTTTCTGAGACATTAATTGATTAATGCTGAATTCATTTCCTTTGCATAATAAAATGACTCCATCTCAATTGGAAATTGTGGCTTAGCAAAAATATTTCTGCTTTAGTGGATCCAACCCACACACCCCACCGCCCCCCCAACCCAGCCCGGAATTCTATAAGAAAAAAAGTAATGCCCCAGGCAGATGGCAGTCTATTTCCTAATATGAAGAGCTGAACAAGGCTCAGATTTCACCAGCTGTACCTCATTGGGAAACGAGGAGCTGGTGTTTCCAAAGAGAAGGTTTTCATTGATAATTCTGGACTTGGTCATTTGTCTTTATGTAACAAACAGGTACTCTAGCATCCAGCTAAATATGGTTAATGTCAGACATAATACTGAAAAAGCTATTGTCTTCGACAAATATGAAACTAAAGATTCATTTTGGCTAGATAATAAAAACTGCCAGTTAATTTGGCACTATGTAAAACTGAAATATCTTCCTATTTGGAATATATATTTAGTTCACTTTAAAGGTGGATACTAGCTAATGATGTGAACTGTGTAGGCCTAGTGAATGGAACCACAGATGCTAGAAGTAGGGAAAAATTACTGGGACAGTTTCGTTCCCTTTTACATGCTGGATTTTTCCTTGCAGTAACAGATCAATCTCCCTTAATATACATCCCATGTCATTATCAAGAACTGACTTTAAATGTTTTGAGACATATTGAAAGATGTTAGTTTAGATGTTTTAGAATAATTTCCCCTAGAGATTTCCAAAAGCAAGAGAACAGTTATCTTCTCTTCCTTAGAGCCCAAAAATTTATGATTGATGGAAAAAAGAAAAAATAATAAATTCCCTCTATGTGTTTAAAAGCTTCAAATTCTTGTCCTGTTAACTGAATCCAAATTTCATCACATTTTTTTTTTGCCACTGAAGTTTGTTTATAAAAAAGTATGCAGTAGAGATTTGATTATATTGCTGCCCAAGGCATTTTTAGGGTAACGGATATACATATGTGTGTGGTATGGAAATGATTATAAGTTATAGCATAATATATCTACTTATATAAAAGGAAGATTTCTAGAATCTAACAAAAATTGAATAGGCTGCCTAATTAATGCTATTATGTTTTACCTCTATATTGATACTGAGTAAAAACAACTAACGTAATGTGTAATTCTTTGCTTTTTGGAATCATATTCTGTTTTTATCCATAGTAAGGCCTGAGATCTGTGCTTATCTTGGCAGTGAAATTGAAGCATCAGTATTGTGTATGAATCTTACCAATACAGATCAATCCTGTGGAGCTGAGTTTGCTGCCGGGCGAACATTCACAATTGAAAGATCCAAGGTTGTTTCTGCAGGCCCCATTGACACATGGGTTGCTTTCACATTCATTTATATCTACAATCCAGAAGGAAAAGATTCTGTTAGAACTGCCATGTGTTTCTGGAAAATATTATTCCAACAAGCCATGCAATGCCAGAATGTCTGGTAAACTTGGCTCTGGTAATTTTAATATGGATCTATGAAGCATAAAGTGAATGGGGAATGGAGACATGCATTTTACATTGTGGATACACATCTATAGGACTGGGAACTCAGTAGGACCACAGTGATCGGCCTATTGGGAAAGAGTTCAGTTACATGCTCCTTCAATACATCATCACAACTTTACATAAATTGGATTTTTTTCCTCACATAATAAGATGTAATTCCAGGTGCAACATCCTGTGCACAAACAAAGGTTGATTGCTTTGATGATTTCATGAGGCTCTGAAAAACTTAAAAAGTCTATCTTAGATGCAAAATATCACAATGCTGCTTTAATTCCAAGCTCTTGGGTATGAATCAGGAAATAAGGACTGAAACATTCATGGTGGGTACATAACTCTCCTCTAGTACCTATCCACCTTCTCTGTCTTTAGCTGTTCACATTTACATGTTTAGTTTGCTTAGTTTTTTTTTTAATACAACTAATTTTGGTAAAATAAAAATTAGAAATACTTGATCAAGTAGAAATAATTGCTTTAAATAGGACTCTACAATCATTAATTTGATTTGAGTCCTAAATGAAATCATATACCATAATCTAAACAATTCCTGTTGATGGTCAGAAGTAAGCAGAACTGCACTATGCCTATGTTCTCAAATGGTGATTAGAGAAAATGTCAAGCCTGTAATGTGAAATAGTTTAACACATGAGTTAATGAAAAAGAAATACAAGCTTCAGGTAAAGTACTATAAACAAAATCAAAGACATTTTCAGTATAAATTCAACCACTTTTAAAGTGGTACACTTTAAAGAAGTGGCACACAGTTTTCCTTCTCTACTAAATTATCTGAAAGAGGTCAATAGTCCTCAAGGCATTTTATATTGAACACTGGGGTTTCTAGGTTCACAAGAATACTTTTTCTTTCTCTAAATATTTCTTTGAATTTATTATAAAGCACTTTACTATACTGAGGAAAGCACATAAACAAATAACTAGAAGACTTTAAACTAAACTAATCCTGAAAGAGCAAGGCTCGCAGCGGAATATCCAGGCGCTAATTTAATTCTTGAAATAGAAATTGTTTGAAAAAATATGAATGTATTTTGCTCTCAGATTGTTTATACTGGGAAAACCTCTTAAAAATACAAGAAGAGATTTTGTAAATATAGCACAGATTTCTAATGAAAACATCAATCCGAGTAGAGAAACTTTTTCATAAAAACACAATGTAAAAAAGAAACTAGCTAACCATAAAAGAAGCATATAACGAATCTAAGGACAGACCACATATAATTCTCCTATTAATTTCATTTGTAAGAAGCCTGAAAAAAGAAGAATTTCAATATTGTGTGTTTTTAAAATTTCTATTTTAAATTAAGCAATTATGAATTCAGAAACTATAAACATATGCGCTGACAACTACAAATATCAACTATTTAGTTTTCCTTTAAATAATATGTTGTTATGTTATAAATGTCATGGAACCAGGAATTGAAACAGTTCACTGTACATTCCTGGAAATAAACTTCAAAGCACATCTGGTTTACATTTAACTAGTTATGTCACTGGAAACACAATCTAAACCACAGTGCTTGCTGTAAAAATTTTAACTTTCACAGACTCTCAGAGCTCAAACAAAAAAAGTAAAATAAAGTTTCTGTAACTTCAATCTGAAATATAGAAGAACTTTACTCTCTTTATTATTAGTGCTATTTGTTATATATTTAAAATACTCTGAAAACATGATTGACAAACAAAATTAGTGCATAAGACAAATATACAAGAAAAAGCTAAGATTTGCAATGAATCTGCTAATAATTCCCTGTCTAGTCTTTGGAAATTAATTCAGAAAGAAGAGAATGAAGAGAACTGCTTCAGACAGAAACACTTACTGTTTGAATGCAACAGAGGAAATAAGAAAGTGACCCAAGGGAAAAAGAGATTAGTGTAGCCTTCAAGTCTATTCTTTGCAAAACTCTTAATAAAATGCAAATAACAGTGGGAAGAAAGTGTAGAAATAACAGTTATGTGGTTAGGTTTCCCATGATAAATCATTTTTATTTCCTCCAATGTCATAAGGCTGGAGCCAAAAGAGTTGTGTATTATTTCTTCTTTATTTACATAACACGAACTTCTTTCCTATGAATGACAGACATAAAATTGTTTTTACATTAAATACATCTCTCAGATTAAGTATGCTTGTAATAAGTGAAGATCACTGTTTCTAACCCTCACTGTTGCCTGATTTGGTATGAAAGTGCCTTAATATTTACATAATCACCTAATGTTACACTATTAAACACCACCAGCTCCTACTCTTAACTGTTCATGTAAGCAGGTGAGTCTCTGATTTTACCTTCTTTGGTATCTCAACTCTCAGAACCTTTGTACTCTATCTTACTTGTCTATAAATAATCATTGATAATTCAGTGTACATAGCAAATAGAACCAGACACTATCCATTTAGTTCCGCATTACGTGTCTCTCACGATAGCACCAGAAAGTATTTTCCTAGACAGAGAAACCAGTTCTAAAAATCATTAGTTTCCTAGTTAAATCAAGATGACGTCCTACCCTGCTCTTGCTTTCTAAGTTTCCTGAGATTTAACGGAAGCTTATCCTCCAACAGACAATAGACAAAACTGAAAAAGACTATGGGAAGGAAGTGTAGAAAATCAGGAAAAACAAAACCTTTGAAATCCCTTCTTCCATCTGTCCAAGGAAATCACAGAGGAAATATGGCTAGGATACTTTTTCATAAAGTACGTTTCTCAGAGCATTTCTGAAGAATTGGTGTTAGAGATGGGAGCAGGATCTAGAAAACAGAGACTCTGTAGTTGAATACATTTGAGAAGCCAGAGCTGGCTTAAAAAGAGGGCTCTCATAACCTATTGAAAGATATTTCAAACTCTTAAGTGTGTCCCCTTCTCACCTACTGAAAAGATAAATCTTCAAGTACTTTCAGTGGGAATGGAATGAGCACTCCTCTTTGAGGAGTTCCTGAAAAGATGTTGGACAATAGGGGAAACTGTCACCAGAAGTAAGTTTAGAAAAAGGGGATTTTATGCTGAAGTTTTCTTTTTTTTTTCTTTAGGCTAATTATTGTTTTTTAGTGGCCCCTCCGATTAAATTCAAAGTTAGCACTGCACTTTGTAATTGCATTTCATTAACTTCAGCAGAGTCATTCATGTTTTGGCATCTTGTTCTATAGTCCTAACTGGTTTCTGTTCACAAGAATGCTTTGAAGTTAAACAGTAAGATGAAGAGAGAATGTTACATCTTTTTGCGTACTATTAGTACTGCAGTTTTCTTGGCTGTGGCATCACAAAAAAAAACCAAATACTTTAACAGATAAAAAAAAAAAGGGCTATTCCACAGTCATCAAAGATGAAATCTTTTCTTAAAAGTTTCTATTCCAAAGTAGTAATTGGATTTGAGAATGTTATGGGACCCTTCTGTAGGCCCACACAGTGAGATTTAAACAGGAACAATGACTAGTATTCATACCACAGATTATTCTGAAATGTACAGTACTTTGATCAAGATACAAAAACATAATTCAGTGTACTCACTGCTCAGCCAGTATCTCACTGAAAATGAGGACTTCTCTAACCATTTAACTCATTTAAGTAACTTCCACTGCAAAAATATGTGATTAGAAGAAAACAGAGAAGCTTTTAAACACTAGTTATGGTCTATAAACCCAAATGACAACTTTTAAATTATCAAATGGAAAGGACAATTCTCTTGGACTAAAAACATATTAAAGTTATCATTTTTACTTAGTTCTCAAATATTTTGTGGGCCAACTTCTTGGGTATATCAATCATTTCATAGATAAAATGCCTAAGAGTTAACTTTTCCATTACGATTCAGGTTCCTACATTAATGGATCATAGTGGTTCTGAAAAGAGGAAAACACAGTAAACAAATATTTGACATTGTATTTCAGCAAGTAAAACAATATGGCTCCTTCCAGTTGGTTTCTTTTTTATCTGCTTTAAAATGTTTGTTCCAAATGTGTGTTGATATTTTGTCTGAGTGGAACAAAATTGATGGTGTTTGTAAACTGTATTAGGTCCTTACTATTTCAAAAACTGGCAGATTAGCTAAACGAGATTATAAAATAAAATATTCAAACAATATTCTTTTCACTACATTGCTTCATCACTGTAATTGATGTTTATACAACTCCAGGTACTCACTATTCACAAATAAGGCAATGAAGACAACTCTTACCTTCACAGGTCTCTGTCTCAGTCCTGAACACATACCCTGGTGGGCACGTACAGCTGTAACTTCCTGGCGTGTTTCGGCACAATCCGTTATCACAAAGCAGTCTGTTTACTAAACATTCATCAATGTCTGAAAGCAACGATTGAAAGATAGGAGATACACATATTTAAGCATCTATTACAGTGGGCAGCAATGTTTAATTTTGTTATTTATTTCCCTCTTTCTTCTCTATGACATAGTCTCTGTATCACAGCGCACTCTTCATCCTAAGCAAAATATATTTAGCTTTATTCAAAGGGGATATTCTTATGCTAGTGGCTAATTTTAAGATGCTTTTAAATCCCTGGAAAGTATGCACTAGCTTGGAAAGGCACATCTCTACTTCACTTGCTTTTAGTCCTGTAATGATATTATGTTAGATATATTTTTAAAGCATTCACAAAAGATATCAAAAGGTTAAATTCATTTGCCTGTATACTTGCTTATGTATAATAAAAGTAACAGAAGGCATTTTTTATGATTAAAATTTTTAAAAAGAATGCCTTATGTCTTCATGTCCCAGATGGTTAAAAAATGCATTAAACAGCAGTTAAAAGACATTCATTAATCTTTTTCCACTATGTTTTTATCTCAGAAACAGTTATTAATGAAAATGATGTATTTTGCATACTCTTTTAGCAGTCCAGAACAGCCTAGAGAATATCATCTAAAACTCCAGTTTAGAAAGCTCACAATGAGTTTTTTGTTTGTTTTTGAGACAGGATCTCACTCTGCTGCCCTGGTTATAGTGCACTGGTGCAATCACAGCTCACTGAAGCTTTGAACTTCTTGGCTCAAGTAATCCTCCTGCCACAGCCTTCCAAAAGTAGCTAAGACTACAGGCATGTGCCACCATGCCTGGCCGACTTAAAACAATTTTTTTTAGAGATGGGATCTCACTATGTTGCCCAGGCTGTTCTGGAACTTCTGGCCTCAGGTGATTCTCGCAGCTTGGTCTCCCAAAGTGCTGGGATTATAGGCATAAGCTACCACACCTGGCCTCACATTTTAATCTTCGTATTCTTCCATTTTTGCAAGTGTAGTTAGTGACAAAAAGAAATAAACACTGTAGTTTAGAGTGAAGAGCTCTTTCACTTAAAGTTACATTTCTAGTCTTGCAAATAACAATTTTCCCTTATTAAATAATATACTGATACTGTGGAGATTTTGAAAACAGATCAGAAAAACATCTGCAATTCCATCATCACTGATAATATTCTTTTGTATATTATCCGATCCTTTCCCTTCTTGATCTTGTTTTTGCTCCAACTCTGAATCTTGATACTTTAAAAATTAACATTATATTTTAAGGACTAGACTACCATAGCTTTTCCCATAATAGTGTAATATGTGTACAAACTGTGACTGCATCACAATTTTCTTTCTCTCTTTATTTCTCCACTCCCCTTCCCTCCCTGCCCTTCCTTTTCTCTTTTCTTTTCTTTTTTCTGAGATGGAGTCTCGGTCTGTCACCACAGCTGGAGTGCAGTGGCGCGATCTCCGCTCACTGCAGCCTCCGCATCCCGGGTTCCAGCGATTCTCCCGCTTCGGCCTCCTGGGTGCTGGGATTACAGGCACGTGCCACCATGCCCAGCTAATTTTTGTATTTTTTAGTAGAGGGGGGTTTCACCATGTTGGCCAGGCTGGTCTCAAACTCCTAACCTCAGGTGATCCGCCCACCTCAGCCTCCCAAAGTACTAGGATTACAGGAGTGAGCCACTGCACCCAGCTTGCATCACAATTTTTTAACCCATTTTTCTAAGCTATGGATTCAATTGTGTCCCTTAAAAAAGATATGTTGAAATCTTAAAACCCAGTATCTCAGAATGTGACTTTATTTGGAAATATGATTTTTATAGAAGTAATCAAGTTATAGTGAGGTTGTTAGGGTAGGTTGTGATTCAACATGACTGGTGTCCATGTAAAAAGGGGAAATCTGGACTTCACTTCTGGAGGATAAAAACTAGCATGGTTTGCATGTTGTTAGAAATGTTCAATAATCTTTGCCTGGTACTCTTCCCTGTAGTTATCAAAATCCATGATAGCACGTAATATAAATATAGCTTTTACATCCATCTGTATGTATGTCTTCAACTCCAAATCAAACGAATATGTTCAATAGTAAAAGCCACTACCAGAAACACAGAAAAATCTGTTCCTTTTCTAATCATAATCATTAACACTTGGTTGTAAAAGCCATCAGTGATTAGTTGTAGAACTATCATGCACAATGATGGATTGAATAACATTTATTTTATAAAAGTCCAATGAAGTGCTTTATGGGAAAATCTTGCACTAATAGGAAATAAAAGACTGTCAAACCTTTTCATCCTCCTCCTCTTGCATTTGTTAAACATAAATTACATACTTCAGTTTTTTCAATCATTCTCTTATAATTAAAAAAGGAAATACCTTTGTCTTAGTTGTCATGTTTAGGTATATTGTGGCAACTGGTTGTTTCTTTATGAAGTTAAAATTCTCTCAACCTGTAACACTTTATTTTCTTGACTTACTTTTATGGATAAAAGTAATTTTTGAAGTCAAATTCTTCGTAAAAAATTACAGGATTAAGGTATATGCAGGAAAACAATAGGCAAATAATTGAGGATGTTAATTCCGGAAAAGAATATTTTAAAAACGAATTGGTACCACCAAGAAGTCTGTTACTGTGTAACAAAATTTGTTTGATTCTGATATTTTCCTATCAATGTGTAATATGAAGAAAACAAGAAAAACTGTACAATTTTTAGTTTTAGTCATTTGTGTTTTTACTTCTAATATAATCCATTGGATTAAACTATATGAAATGTTCTTGCATAAATATAACAAATAACTTACCAATACAGTTTCTTCCAGAGGCATCTGGTTCATAGCCACTGTTGCAATTACAACGGTAACTACCACGTAAGTTTTCACAAATCCCATTGGCACATATATCAGGATCCAAAGCACATTCATTGATATCTGCATTAAATATTGAAAGTTTAGTGCTCCTACACGTTATTGTTTGTTGATAAATGCAGGTCTAGTAAAGACCATTCAACATATGAAGTGTTTAACTCTGCAAACTCACAATTTGCCTGCCTTTCAGAAAGGAAAAAGAACTGAAAACAAGGAGTAAGAAAATAAAACTGAGAGATATAGGACACTTCACTGGTAAATCAAAAGAAAAATGAAAGAAGCTGGCAGAAATTCAAAGAGTTAAATCACGAAATATGCCAGCATTTATGATAAAATTAATAAAGACAACTTATAGGCTGTTGGCTCCAAATCCAAAGGAAAACTCGAGTTGATAGATATTGTAACCATCTAATTAAAATAAAGATTTATTAGGGTGGCCCACATAATTTTATGGTCCCCAAAGGTACAGGATATTTCTATTTTATTACACTTTTGAGGTTCAGTTACTAATATTTAATAAGTGTTTCTCATTGCTGATATGTGAAATTACTGGAGAGGACACTTTAAACATGGATGCTTCAGAACATGACGTTTTATAACGAGCCGTGAACATGACTACTACTACTATATCACCGAGGGGCAGTGGAACTTGTGCACTGATGTGCTTGTATGAATGATCAAGTAGTTTCCAATAGAGGCTGGCTCTGCTGGAGAGGCTGTACTGACAGGGAATATAATGAAAGAGTAAGCCCAAAGTCAAATTTTGGTGACTATGCTCAAATTTTGATGCTATTGTTTTCAATAATTTGGGAGACCTTAAATATTTTGGAAATGTCTTTCATTTTATACTTGGGAAAAACATCCTTTTAAAAGTTTACTTTTTACTCTGGTTTGGATATTTATTATAAAGATTCAACATTACTGCCTACCATCTATAATTTGACTAAAGCTTTCTCAAACACAAGGGTAGAAGAATATATATAAATATATATATATAACCGTATATATATTTATATATACTCTTCATATATACATATTCATATATATAGTGAAGATTAATAACACCCTAGTTTTATTTATGTATAAATGAATCTATATGTATACTAAAATATAAAACAATTTGAAAATTATAAGCACATATGTACTTAAATGTTCAAGATTCTATATTGGAATTTTGTTAACCATAATACAAAATTGAAAGCAAGAAAAATTTTAGTGAATCTTACTTCTTTACTTGGAGAGGAATGTTTTATTATTCTTAGGTGTAAATAGTCTTAACAAATTATTTCAGCCAGTATATCCCAAACTTGATCCATATCAAATATCTCTTTAATACTGTTTATTTTTCTAACCCTATCTGCACCATTACTTAATATTTTATCATAAAATTGACTCATGCTTCTTTTTTTAACTTAAATGTCACATTATTCTTTTCTTAAGCAATGACTGCCTGAAATCAGGAGAGTAGTTTGTTAGTGACATTTTTAACAATGCATATTTAACAGATAAATATTTATCCAACATGAAAATGTGTATCTACATATCACTTAATATCATCTAGCTTATAACCACTGCTCTAGGAGATAATTAATCTTATTTTATAATACTACATTTTCATATTAAATATACTCATATTAATATTAGAATTATAAAGCTATATGATTATGTCACGTGATTATTATAAAGTTGAGATTAACTAGAGTTACCTCTTCCATCCACAGTGATACCTACTCCACTACTACAAAGGCCGTGGAATTCAGCTGTATGACAAAAAGAAATAAAAGAATTAAAAACTTAACTATACCTATTCCATATACAAGTCATTTCATAACTCCAAAACTACCATTAGGAAGAATTATTTGTGCATTAGTTTTTAAAGTGAAAAAAATTACCATTTTCTAGCAAACAATTATTATAAAATTCTGAACTCATAAATAAGCATAAAAGAGTAAATAAAAATCACTTGTAATCATCATCCTGAATATTATTAATATATATAAATGTTACTAATATTTTCTACATAAGGAAACTTTAAGAAAAATATAAATGGTCTTAAAGAGCTTGATATTTAACTTTTTTTCCTCACTAATAAAATAATAACAGCCAAAATATAGGTTATAGTACTTACCAAGTGCCTGGTATTGTTCTACATTTTACATCTATCAATTTAGTTAATCTTCCCAATACCACAAACTAAATACTATTGTATTTTCCTTTTTACAACTGAGAGAAAGGGGGAAACAGAGAAGTGCAGTTACTTGACCAAGGTCACAGAGGTTGTAAGTGGAGAAGCCGACTCGGCTCCTGGGTACTCTATCACAGGCATGTCATGTCAATGTCCCATTTAATAGGCCATTTAATATTGTTTTCTCAGTTACGTAGAGGTATCACATTTATTCAGTCAATCTCTTACTGGTGAAATTAGGTTTGTCCAACTTTTAGCAACTATCATAAATAATATGAAGTTTAATTATATCACTAGGATAGTCTCTTACAAGTAAAACTCTCAAAGTTTATGCCCCTTTTAAGGTTTTAGATAGTTCTTCCCCTCCTAAAATGCCCCCAAATTACCCCTCCATCAGCGGTATAAGACAATATTCATTTTTTTAATACCCTCATTATCACTGGGAAGAATCAATCGTCTATACCGATCTGCTAAACAAAAATGGCACCTTATTTTATTTTTAATTTTACAGAGTGGGCATCTTTTTACATGGTATTCTTCCATTTGCATTTCTACTTTCTGAAATCCTGTTTATGTACACTGCTCTTTTTTCTATAGAGGATTTCAACTCTCCTTATTGATTAATGTAAATTCCATAAAGATTAAGAAATGATAAATAAAAATATTTTTCCAGATTACTTGTGTATTTTACTATTTAGGCCTGCTTTGAAAGTCTTTTACCATTACAAAATAAAAAAGAATTTATATTCTATATGAAAATTATGTTTTAATGTTTAGTGTAGGGACCTAACTTCATATTTTTTTCAAAAGTTATCAACAATAATTATTATTTAATCTTTTTCCTTGCTGCTCCAAAATGCTTTGTTATATCCTAATTCCTATTCATATTCAGGTTTCTAGATTCATTTTATTAGTTCACTTAGCTTTTTGTCTAGTCTTATGCCAATTTTTGAACTTATTTGATAATAAGCATAATTCAGTTTGGTACATTTTAGAACTAGGTTCTCCTCATTATTCTTCTTTTTTTTTAAAAAAAGTCACACTCAGTAATTCTTCTGGATGCTTCAAATCATTATTTCCACGTTTGAAGACTCCATTCAGGATTTTTAAGGGAATAACAAGACATTTCCTTTACAGGAATGCTTTCCTGTATCCTCCACATGGGAAGTTCTTACTCATTTTTTTCAAGACCAAACTAAACGTGCCCCTTCTGTGAGGTCCTTCCCAGCTTCCCTGGGCTACAAATTGCTCCTTCCTCTGTGCTCTCTCCATACTTGAACCTTTTAAGGCACTAATCACACTAAATTGTAATTTATACATTTGCCTGCCTGTATTCTCAACTACTCTTAACTTTAAGGAAAAACAGATTGTGTTTATGTTAGAATCCCTACTGTACTTACGTATATTCAATATATATTCAATACAGGTTTAGTTAAAGTATGAACAGACAAGAGTCAATGTTATTGACCTAAGAGTTTGGAACTATTGCCTGAGACTGTGACTTGAGACCACTTGGTGTCAAGATATATATATAGAGAGAGATCTTCATATATATGTCTGTGTGTGTATATATATGTATATATATACATATATATACAATCAAATTGAGTTCTTGTTGTGTTTATAACCTTGAAAGTGGTAAGTAAATTTTATGCTATTTGTCTTCACCATGACAGCACAGATCAAGGAAACTGAGGCTATCATGTTCATGTAAAAAAACCCTCTTATAATAATCATAACTGTATAAGAAAATAGATTTTTGATTGTTTTTTAAAGAGTCAGCATCTCGCTCTGTTACCCAGGCTGGAGTGGAGTGGCACAGTGATGGCTCACTGCAGCCTCAAACCCTTGGGCTCAGGTGATCCCTTGCACCTCAGCCCCCCTAGTAGCTGGGACTACAGGTGCGTGCCACCACACCCAGCTAATTAAGATTTTTTTTTTTTTTTTTTTTTTACCAAGACAGGGTCTCACCCTGGCTTCAAGTGATCCTCCTGCCTGAGCCTCCCAAAGTGCTGGGATTACAGGTGTGAGCTACCACAATCAGCCAGCAAATAGATTTTTTTATTCACTGTGTGTTCTGTTGGCCTAGAAATCGTATATAAACACAAGCCAAATCTCCTTATTGTATGCCTCACATATCAGTACAGGATTGGATTTCTTTTCTTCAGTTAAAATTAATGATGAAACACTTAAGAGCTGATGTTCTCTTCGGCCAAACATCTAAGGTTGTATTTCTTGATTCTTTATCAACTGTGAAAATGGCACATGTGACTACCTGAATTTTTTGCAGGGCATGGCTGGCAGGGTTCTCCAAAACCATAGTCTGGATTGGCACAGCAGCATTCGGACTTGGTCACTGCACCGGGGAAAGGACGCACACACACTCCTTTCTTGATTCCTCCATAGCAGGTACTGCGCATGTGAGTATCTAAAGGAGATACAAAAACAATGACTTGAGGCAGTGATAGAGACAAAGAGATTTCAAAACAGAAGGCTTCTTTTAACCTAAGTGGCCACTAGATTGGAAGCTTTTCAAGGGCGTCTGAGACTTTTATTTTGCATCTTTAGCATCTAAGAGTGTTAGGAAATCAACAAATGTTTTCTGAGTGAGGAAAAGAATGGATGCATATCACCGACTCTGTTTTCTTTAATAAGTTTTATGAGCTACACAGTATCCATTGTCCGATGTATTCTTACAAACCTTTTGTGAAACCTAGGATATTTCCAGTTATAAAGAATACTTGGAGCTCTAATCACTGGCTATGCTATATTCAAAATGACACTTCTTATTTCAATTTTGGAAGTTCTCATGAACAATGAAGTGCAATCAAGTTAAACTACCTTGAGGTGATACTGGCTTGGGCGTGAGATTTCTTACTCCCACTTTCCGAGTTAGGAGGCCTTTCTTTTCAACTCCCAGGATACTGCTTGTGACTGTTTTAACCTCAGAAACTCAGTAAATCCAGCTATAAAAATAGTTAACTACCATATGTGCTCTTGGCATTGTGTTCGTTGCTTTACAGACATTATCTCATTGAACAGTCAGGTCAACAGCTCTATAGGAGTGGTCATTACGTGCATTTTATAGATGAGGAAGATGAGGTTCACAGCTACCTATGTAGTTTGAAGTCCTTGAATATCCAGTGCCTGAGTTGGGGTTCAGACAAGGTTTATGTGACTTCTAAAACTCTTCCTCTTTCTAGTAAGTAATGCTATACCCCAAAGAAGCATATTCTGCTTAGTTCTCTCACTCTTAATTCTCATAAAATACCCTACAACTTTATAAGATAGTAAATGGTGAACTATAAAAAACTCAGATCATAAAGGGCAGAGAACCCGTGCAATTTTTAAGCAGTATACTGACCTGGTAATTTCTCCAGAGATAACCTCTATTATAAATATCTGTAACTATTCACAACTTGTTGGAAAAAATTTTATCTGCTTGTTATGCAAAATGGTCATCCAATAATTTCTTATGACCTGGGGGCATTTCTGATTAAAACAGTGATTTATGGCTGCATTAAAAATGAGATACGTGTGTGCTTAAATGGAAGGAGGCCATGGGATTCACCAACCCCATCCCTGAGGAGTCAACTCAGAGAAACTTGTGCTGCCTCTGCTGTGGCTGAGTTTGGCAGTGTATCTTCTGAGTTACACAAACACAGATTTGACTTGAAGGCAAATTTGCACAAATATAACATGGTTCAACATTTCCAATATGATTTTTGTGAGTTCTTTGGACATTACTGATGATCTTGGAAGGCATCTATGAACAGCCAAAGTTATTTCTGCTTTTGGGTTTAGAGCATATGCCATGCAGAATTTTTAAAAGCAAGCAGATAAAAGGCCTATGGAGCTCACTGGAAGAGTGAGACATGTTATATGGTAGTTTGCATTACAGGTGAACCAATCTCTTTAGAGTACCCAACACCACAAGTTTCATGAAAAAGAAAGTAGCATAACTTATGTGTAGGTTTTAGGGACATAAACTTCCCAAAGTTCAGATCCCCACAAGATGATCTTATATAAATTACTTAACATCTTCCTTATTTATTAAATAAGGATACAGTTTGTATAGTAAATGAAAGTATATTTGTTAAGCACTAAGCACACTGCCTAGGACACACCTGAAATACTAAAAAAAATGGTGACCACCTTATTTCCCTCTTCTATTTTTTTTTCTAAGACTAGTAAAGTGCAGCAGTGAGAAGGGAGGAAAAGTAGAACAAGGAGTTCTATCTGTAACTGATACTGTGAACAGTCAGTTGAGATAACTCACTACTTCCCGACTGACCTTTTCCTGTTCAAAGACCCCAAATTGGCAACCTAGCTCATATTATACTATTCAAATATAACGGAACCACTGTATACAGGATAGGATAAAAGGAACAATACCGGTAGCACCATGAGAATATGCTCACATGAATGATCTGGTGACAGACTGGACCTAAATGCATCTTTTCCATATGTTAGCAGATTTCTGCATGCCTTTTCTCTCCTTTCTCTCTCTTTTTCTTTCTTTCTCTTTCTTTTCCTTCTCTTTTTCTCCTTCTTTCCTTCCTTCCTTTCCTTCCTTTCTTCCCTCCCTCCCTCCATCCTTCCTTCCTTCCTTCTGTTTTTTTTGAGATAGAGTCTCGCTCTGTCGCCCAGGCTGGAGTGCAATGGCGTGGCATGATCTTGACTCACTACAGCCTCCAGCTCCTGGGTTCAAGTGATTCTCCTGCCTCAGCCTCCTGAGTAGCTGGGATTACAGGTGCACACCACTACAACCGGCTAATTTTGTATTTTTAGTAGAGATGGGGTTTAACCATGTTGACCAGGCTGGTCTCAAAGTCCCGACTTCAGGTGATCCACCTGCCTTGGCCTCCCAAAGTGTTGGGATTACAGGTGTGAGCCACCATGCCTGTCCCCTTTTCTTTCTTAAAAAATGAAAAGATTTAAAAATTTCTTCAGGTAATTAGCAGATTCTACATACCATGAGTAAAATATGTATGTATGCAAAATGCTAACTTTATTTTATTCTTCTTTCTTTAAAATCAACTTTTATTTAAAACTTAAAGCAGCAACTCTTAAGACTATGACCTAGATATGATAGCACTATTCTAATTTAATAACAATAATATCAGTAGTAGTTAACTTATTGCGCATTTGCTATGTGCTAGACACCATTCAAAGCTTTATTTAATTCTCAAAACAACAAAAGAGGAAAGGAGGAACAGAGAGGTCCTGTATCTTGCTGTCATCTTATAATTTTTTGTCACTTAAGAATATTCAGTAGTCATCATGTTGCCTGACTTTTCTTCCTTACTTACTAAACTGCATCACTGAATAAACTTAAAAATAAATTTTGAATGAATGGGAAAGATAAAGATATGATTGCCTTTTGTTTACAACCTTGCTTGTGAGTTGTATTTCAATATGCTACTTAAAATCATAGCTTAATTACCTGAGACTAAAACAAAAAACAAAAACACATCTTAATATCTACAGAAGAAAAATGAACAAACAAAAAAAAGATCTAAAATTAAAATGCTTATCCTAATAGTTTTTCATAACAGTGATTCATTTATTTTTTCTATTTTTTTTGAGACAGGGTCTCACTCTGTCACCTAGGCTGGAGTGCAGTGGTGCAATCATAGCTCACTGTAACCTCCACCTCCGGGCTCAGGCAATCCTCCTGCCTCAGCCTCCCAAGTAGCTGGAATTATAGGCACATGCCACCATGCCTGGCTAATTTTTGTATTTTTTGCAGACACAGGATTTCACCATGAAGCCCAGACTGGTTTTGAACTCCTGAGCTCAAGCAATCTGCCCTACTCAGAATCCCAAAGTGCTGGGATTATAGGCACACACCACTACACTTGGCTAATTTTTGTAGTTTTTGCAGAGATAAGGTTTTACTATGATGGCCAGACTGGTGTTGAACTCCTGGGCTCCAGTGATCCGCCCAACATGGAATCCCAAAGTGTTGGGATTGCAGGCATGAGCCACTGCGCCAGGCCTCATCTCAAACTTAAAGAATCAATGGGTCTAAAAAGTGACATCAAGTCAAAAGACGTGAAGAAAACATCTAGCATGTTATAGAAACAGTAATATATAATTTTATACACATGAGAAATAATGTTTTTATTTTAAAAAGTTTCAATGACCACAATGATGAAAAACTGAAGGAGGCTTTCTGAAAATTTCCAATGTGTTTCCTGGATGTGAACAAGATAATGAAATTTTATGTTTTACTGAATTCCTAGCAACAACTCACATGTTGGTTACTTAAGAGAAAAATAATTTCTCCCTCCAAAACCGGCTTTGTGCTCACGGTAGATTTCAACAGAATCATTTAGGTAAAGGAAAAAAGCAAGTAAATATATTAAAGCAAGTGAAAATATTTTAGCTCTGTAAGCAGGAAGAAGTTATATTCTTCTAGCTGCTGTATTTGAAATATCCCTGAACAAAGTGCTGACAACTCTGTAGGGTGAAATAAATCTTTGACTGGATAGAGTGGATAAATTTGAGTGAACAGATTATTTCCATCTGCAAATTCTCTACTTCTTCTCCTCCACCTTTGGGATCCAAATGTTTTGATTCTCATAGGTAGGAGAAAAGTATTAACTATGTCTAAGAATATTGTATCTCTCAAATATACTTTGAAATCCTATTTCTGTGTTTTACTGTACGACATGAAAAATAGAGGGTATACAATTGCTAATTCACCCTAGAAGCCTCATGAAAACATTTTTGGAGAGAAAACTGCATTAAATGTATTTTTACCACTCATTCTGCTATCCTTATCACTGGAATATATTGCTGGGGTTCCCAAACGCCAGTGACACTTCTGTTTTGCCTGCCTCTTCAAAGCTGGGCCTGGTACTTCTGATTGATTTTCATGGGATCAATTTGACAAAAATAACCTAGAGGAATCTGAATGGCTTAGAATCAAATATATATTCTTGCTCATACTTCTTCATACTCTTGCTTCTGCAGCTAGTTGCATGGTGATGAGGAGTAACATTTTGAGCTTTTGATGCAAGTCCAATATTTATATTTTAAGTTTTGTTAGGGTGAAACCAAGTTTACTTACCTATAACTATAATCCCCATTACATATCTTATTTGTTATTAATTATAAAACTGAAATGAACTGTGTTTAGGATTCAGTTATCTAATATTATCAAGTATGCTAGTTTAAAAATATATTTTTTCTTCTCCAGCATGTCATCAGAGCCTTCTGTAGGTTCTGAAGGGGGCTATCTGGGGGTTCCTGTCCATTAAAAAATAGCTTTGTTAATATACAATTTACATACCATAGAATCCATCACTTTAAAGTGTACAATTTTATAGTTTTTAGCATATTTACAGATGTGTTCATCCATCACTACAGGTGATTTTAGAACATTTTAATCACCTCAAAAATATCTTTTAGCTCCCACCCCATTCTCCCACCACCCCCATCCTCTCTGTCCTAACACGAATCTACTTTGTCTCAACAGACTTGTCAATTCTGGAGATTTCATATGGGTGGAATCATACACTGTATGGTGTTTTGTGACTGGCTTCTTTCACTTAGCATAATCTTTCCAAGGTTTATCCATGTTTTAGCATGTACTCTTCTTATGGTGAATATTACTCCACTGTATAGAAATATCTCTGTCAGTTTTTCCAAGATCATTTTGCACAGTGGGGCCATTATAAAATGTTTCACTTACCAACACACACACGTCCATCCATGCCCACAGCCAGGCCTGGGGGACAGTCACAGCGGAAGGACCCTTCACTGTTGATGCAGTGCCCATTCATGCAGATTCCTGGGGTCTGGCATTCATCAACATCTGTGCAGTGGGTGACAGAAGCCAAGCGGTTACTGGGTAAATTTAACTTTGTTACAGGGTTTACTTGCTGCCACTGCTCTATACTACTAACCTTTTGTTTATAACTTTATAATTTGTGAAGAACAAATAAGTGTGGTAACAGGTATTATATACAAATGCAGTCCTTTCAACACATTTCAGAATGCTTTGCTTTACCTACTGAGGAAAAAAAAGCCTCACAATCTTCTTTTTCATTATTTATTTGACAATCCCATTTAACGCTAAATAATTCAAATTAGTTAAGTAAAACAAATTCTTTAAAAATTAAGGTAAATTTCTGTAATTTTTTTCACACAAAGACACTTTAACTAGAAGTAGATGCTATGCTGATATTCATTTGGTCATTTGATAATAACAAAATAACTTGAGGTATGTCTTCTAATTTTCAATCTACTTGAATTTATCAAACGTAACCCAGCATTAAATGACTTCCCCAAAAGATGAAAGAGACTTCAAACACAGAGCTGCCGACTCAGGAATACTTAAAATCTTCACAACATTTGTAATTAAATAATTAATAAGAACTAATTTCCAGAAAGCAGAAACTGGTGAGGTCGAAGTCATCTTTAGATGTATATTGAAGTTTCTTTAAAAAGGCTGAAATAAAGTCACATACTGTAACATAATTCTACACACTGAAGCATAATGACAATTTCCTATCCTGTGTTAAATCCAAATCAGCTAACCCTGAGATGACATCCCAGTCATGAGTTCAACCAGCAAAACTACAGTACTCCTCCTTCTTGGAGAGTCAAAAATCTGTTTCTTACTCAGAAACATAAGAATTCAGTCTCAATTTTTTAATCTCTACTGTCCCTAGAATTTCACTGTAATTCATTGAAATTATAGGAATTGAGCATGATCCTTATCTGGTACTTAGATTAAGTTTGTGCAATTGAAGGCAGAACATCATTGATGGAGTTAATTTTGTCTTAAAGAAGGAAACAAAGAAAAACAAAAATTTGGCCAGGTGCGATGGCTCATGCCTGTAATCCCAGAACTTTGGGAGGCTGAGGCAGGAGGATTGCTTGAGCCCATGAGTTTGAGACCAGCCTGAGCAACACAGTGAGACCTCATTTCCACAAAAAATAAAACAAAATTAGCTGGGCATGGGGGCACATGCATGTAGTCCCAGCTACTTGGGAGGCTGATGTGGGAGGATGCTTGAGCCCAGGAGTCAAGGGTGCAGTGAGCTGAGATTGTGCCACTACACTCCAGCCTAGGTGACAGAGCAAAAACCTATCTCAAAAATAAATAAATTTAAAAAAGAAAAGGAAAAATGTGCTTCTAAGTAGAAGCTGCAAAATATATTATTCCACTTTATTAAATTCCAATTGTGAGTACAAACATAATAAGGTCTCATTTATTTCCAAGAGGTATAACTTTAGCTTATTAAGGTTATCATTAGAGCTTGGTCTTCAAAATGGCTTTGTAAACAAAATAATTAATTGGAATATTAAAATTATGTCTTCACTAAATCAATGTAAGGTTTTTAGATAATGACACCGTTACAAATGGTCTGTATATTAGCTTTATGGAAAAGATGTAATGCTAAACCCATAATGAATGACAGTGGAAAATCTAGTTCTGAGAATGCATAAAAAACAAAAACCTTTCAAGATTTTTTCTTCTTCTTTTTTATTCAGCCAAGCAGTTGAGAGAAATTATTTCTACATTGTTTTCCACAAGACTTGCTAAAACCAATCTGTCAGTCCCTTAATTTTTCCTATACCATTATTATTTTTGTTAAGATATGACTGTTCCCTAGACCACAATGTGTGTTTTTCTAGAAAGCTTTAGACACCTGCCTTAGTGAATTAGCAAGAAATGTGAATAATATGAAAGCCACATGGGGAAGCTGAAGTAATTCTTCCACGGTTCATTCAAATAAAAAAGGTGGTTTCAATCATGGTCACTTTCCTATCTGAAAGCCACACATACCAGTACAGTAACGCCCATTTGGAGCCAAGACAAATCCTGGTTTGCAGATGCACTTGAAGCTGCCATCTTCATTGATGCACATTCCATTCAAACACATGTTGGTAGTTGTACATTCATCATGATCTGCAGAAGAGGATTGAGTGACTTTGAACACTGGCCTTGAGGGAACCAATTCCTTCTTCTTCCATAAACAACCCCTAGTCAAATTCCACTACCTAAATGAGCCATGTGCTCATGGCTTTTAGTTTTTTTTAAAAAAAGAACGCCAACTGAATGAGAAAAAATAGTGCGGAGAGTGGAAAGGACCTTCAGTATATGGATATAAACGAAAATAATCAAATTTTGTGCTTAGCTCCTGTTAAAACCACATAAACCAGGAGTAGTGTTATTTTGTGTACCAAAAAGATAATATAATTTCAATGAGTGTTTATTTTATAAGAAAATAAGGCAATGGCAGACCTCACTGCAAATGAAATGATCTGGACTTTCATTAGTAGATGAATATGATGTGTTACTTTGTAAACAATATTTCTGTGGTGTGTTGGTATCCATTGCACTGCTAGATATCACAAGCCACAATTTTAGAGATTTGTGTACTGCATATGTCAAACATTTTTATATTCCTCCAGTTTGTGGAGGAAGGGAAGACCTTTTCTATTTTGTCAGTGTTGTAACCCCAACACCTGAAATACAGTAGCGGCCAGTAATTGTTTAAACTTATGAAGAATAACTGCTACTTACAATTTAACTTGTAACACACAGGAATTTTTGGAAGCAGTAAATTATTCATTGTTATAACATCTCCTCCCCTCCACCACCAAAAAAAAAACAAAAAACAAACAAAAAACCTGTCCTTTTGCTTTAACAGTCTTATATTAAATGCATTTGCATTTTACCTAAGTTACCTGAAGATCTCACATACGTGGTGTGTGAGCTTTCATGGAAACAGTACATGGTTCTAAATAAAAATGTATATCCTTTTAAAATCTTTTGCAAGGGAGCAGGCAATTTCCATACCAACACAGTTTTTTCCATCTGTAGTTAATTCAAAGCCGGCATTGCAAATGCACTGGAAACTTCCATCTGTGTTCACGCATCGACCGTTTTTACAAAGAACCCCATTCTGGATGCACTCATCAATATCTAGGAAGATTGAGAATGGCCAAACATTATTCTTTTACAATACTTATAGATAAACACAGTAAGATAAGAAATGGAATTTTAAATATTCAAAATCATGTTACTTCTTTAGCAAAATTTCTGTCTCTCAGCAGTTTTTTTTTTTTTTTTTTTGGATAGGTAGGTGCAAGCAATTTTACAGCTCTTATAGTAGCTGAAGAGGGAAAGGAAAAAAAAAAGAGGGTATCCAGTAAACCTAAGAAAGGGTGGGCAAGACAGCTGGAATTACTGGTTGCAGCTGTTTTTCACATAGTGGATGAAGGCCTTAAAAGTCAGAACAAGATGTTGGATAAGTGTAAAGTAACTACAGAATTTCTAGATTAAGAGTAACACAATGAAAACTGCTGGAAAGTTGATTCAAGCAACTACCTGTGGATGATTAGGAAATGAAAAAGAAGACAGGCAGTCATCTGGTAAAAGAATTCTGAGATGAATCAGCAATGAGGTAGCGCGTTTGGACCAGGGTGGTGGGTGTAGCACTGAAGCTGTGAATAAAGACCAGGCATGACTTGGTGTTGGACTATGTGTGGGATTCAAAGAAAACAGTAGTTTAAAATGACTATAAATCTTAAACTCAGTTAATCAGAGAAGGTTACTGATGTTATCTGGAGAAAGGAAGCTCTGATCTAAGGAAGGAAGATAAACTGAATTTTTGTGAAAACAGATACCATGTTGCCTGGGTTATATATGCAAACATTGTTTATGTTTAAAAGGAGAATCTCTAAGGGTATTATAAATAAATCTGTAATAATGTAACACTTATTTTATTCCATGTTTTAATAAATTTACTTTTAACCTCAACAGCCTTGGTCACTATATTTCATGGAACATTT
Source organism: Gorilla gorilla gorilla (assembly GCF_029281585.2). NCBI lineage: Eukaryota > Metazoa > Chordata > Mammalia > Primates > Hominidae > Gorilla > Gorilla gorilla. The sequence goes on from NC_073228.2 coordinate 132,257,509, forward strand.
TCATATGTAAAAGCAAACTGCCTTACCAATGCATGCTTGCTTGGTAGGAGTCCTCTGGAATCCAGCATGACATTTACAATAATAGGAACCAGGTGTGTTAACACAATCTCCATTAGTGCAGGGATTTGATGTGCATTCATCAACATCTGTGAGCAGCAAAAGAAACCATTATAGACTTCACTCCATTTGTAGAAATGTTTGTTTAAAGTACATTTAGCCCTCTAAAATTTGAGAGAAGGCCAGTCAGTGGTAATAGTCTAAATAGCGAAGTATTTATAAATGAATGAAAATTCCTCTCTTCAAATACACTCAGAGGCCAGTCTGAGGATTTACAAAAATATCACCTTTTAGAGAGTACCATGGGAATTTGCTTTAATCAAGAATTAAAGATTTTTCAGTTGGAATAATGGCCAATGATTAAAAGCATGGGCCCTGAAAAGAGAAATAGGCTATAATGCTTATTGCTTACACCAATGTGGGCAAGTTAATAACCTCTCTAAGGCTTAGTAAAGTGCCAGAAGAACAATGAAAGGATTCTGAAGATATATATTTATGTTACAGGTTGTCACTGCAATTAGTTTTAAAGAAAGAGATTGATGGATTATGGAATGTCTTTGGTATAACTTTTTTTTGGTGAACTCATCTATGTATACAACTATATATACACTAAAGCTTGGATAATATTTTGAAGTAAAAAAACATGAGGGAGTAGAAAATGAAAACATTTAAACAAAGCCTATTTTTTTCAGCAGTTTCAGGTTTCTTTAGGATCTTAAAATTGGCACAGTGATTTGTTGCATAAAATGAAGTTTTATGCAAATACTAGTCGTGACCAAAAAGTGAGAAAGTCATGCTTTCCATTCAAGGTCTCCTGAAGCCTAATTAAATGCAAACCCATTGCAGGATTCAGGGGCTGAAAAACCAAATGACAGACTGAACAGTCTGGACTAGTTAAATCCCAGAGAAATCACGTGTGCCAGTATAAGAAGTTTAATTCATCTTCTCTCAGCAATGCCCACTAAATATTATTTTCAATCCTTGCAAATTAAAAACCTGGCTAGTTGGTGAGGGCATAATGATTTGCCATTTCATATATGTGTAGAAGCCATTAACATATACCATTTCAGCTAAATTGGGGAACATAACAATAAAATCAGTTCACAGGTTTACCATTTTAATAAGCAGATTCCTACTTTCACAGATGTTCTTAAAAGAGGAACTGTACTGTATCAAACCCACCAACTTCATTTATGTAAACACTCAGACTGAATGCAATTAAGCCCTTTCTGGTAAAGGAAATAAACTTCATAGCAAATAAAATAAAAACAACAAAGAATAACAGGACTAAATCCTTTTCCATCCATCCAAGGACCCCTTCAGCCCATAAAGACTCACTTACATTTAAAGTTTTAGTTGATACCATCAATTCTACTGAGCCAAAGGAACGAAGCAAAATGAGAAAAGAGAGAGAGCATTAGCAAGCATATAAAGTATAATAAATAGACTTTCCAATACGAAATACCACCTTCAGTTCGCAGTGTTGAAGATCACTTCAATTTTGTGTTACATAATTGAAATGCAACAATTAAAAATGTGTTGTAGCTGTTATCTTTACAGAAGCCTCAACAGAAAGCTCTGTTTGAAGAACATGAGAAACCACGCATCCACTCCCCTCTCTTTAGGTAAAGTTTCAGGAAAGCCACTTCTGCAGGGCTGTTTTCTCCCCTGGAGAGTCTGCTCCTAAGGCTCCTTGTTACTATGGCAGTTCTGTCAGCTATTTTGCCACTACAACCATAATTCACTTCTGTCTCCTGAGCCCCTCAGGGACTCATCAAGGGTCTAGTACACAGAGAAGATGTAATCGTTCACTTAATTTTGGTCAAAACAATCACCAAAAAAGCAATTAGTGGCTTTACAATTCCATATGACTTTAAAACCCATTTGTTGTTTTTCGTTTGTTTTCTGGGATTTTCAGTTTTAGACTAATCACAAACGACCACTGCCAACTTCTACATGAACATTTCTGTCTCCTCTTTATTCTGAGTCTCACAGTCCTGGACCTCCAAGAGATCATGTTCGTTTTGTCTTGTTTACAGGAACAGAAAGTACTTAAATACTACGTTCTGTACATTTTGACTTCTTAGTATGTTTTCACTGGGGGGATGGGTATTTTTAAGCAAAATTCACAGGATTTAACCTCCTAAAATAAATTTTAAAATTATGGAGAATGTTGATTATCAAAATTGTTAATTTCTCAAATACTACTATATAGTTAAGAAATATTTTCCCTTGAAAAATACTTTAGATGCCAACTTAGAAAAGGCTTTGTTTTTTGTTTGCAAGGGCTCCAGGATTACCTGTAGCCCAATAGAAATTTAAATTATTTTTTACTACTCCAAAATAGAGTGACTTGAATTAAAAACATTGCTAACAGCAGTTTGACTTATGCAGACACTAGGAGAGTTACAAATTTTAATTTTAGAGTAGAATTCTCAAGAAAAAGAGAAAAATATAATGGGTAAGTATAACTGTTTTCAGGCATCAGGAGCAATTCTCATAATAGCAAAATAGACCCAATTCCATTTTCTTTGTCACTGATCCTTTAATAAATCTATTGCCTTTCAAGTTATACTGCTTCATCAGGTATCTCATAAAAGTTCCCAAACAGCAATGGCAGTTTGTTATTCCTCAAAACATTAGCACAGTTGACATAGTTACTAGTGTTATCTTGGGCTCTTATAATTTAAAGCACTAGTTAATTAATATCCTCTTCACTTTTTCTGATGTGTTGTTTATAAATTCAATTTGTTGTTTATAAATTCAAAGTGATCAAAAATTGAATTAGAGTATAGGATTAAAAATATTAAAACTCATTTTCTGAAAATGTGCTCCATTACTAAGCTAAGTCTCTATGAATTACAGTAGTCAGAAAGACAAGCCTGCTGCTGGGGCTTTAACTTTGCAGGGCTAAATGATGAGGTATATCTATCACTTAAAGAAGCACCAGGTGGTATCAGCTAAGCTAGGTAGGCTGCATATGGTTATATAGTGTACAACCCTAGGGCGTACCACTTATATAGACTCTTTGAATGATACCCTTTAGGTTTGTACAGACAAAATTTGAGCTAAGCCTAATTTAATAACTCTGATCTTGTAGCCCTGTACCTAGTTTAGAATGATTGTTTTTTCCAAAACATCGTATTTGGCCCACATTTTCTTTTATAATCATAGTGGACCTAAGACATTTTTGGCAAAATTATGATACTAACTCTCTCTATACCTGGCCTCTCATCTATATTGTTTAATGGAAGACCTGAACTCAAATCTGTTATTTAGGGTTAAGCTAGTTAATGAAACATATGTGTGTTAATATTATGAATAAATAAAATAACCTCAAAATGACTCAATTACCATCCTAAAACCACTCTTCAAAGTTAATAAAACCCCCAATTACCAAATCCAACAGGTGTTTTTCCTTACTGCCTTTGATTTTTCTACTGCATTTAACACCTGACACTACTTTTCTCTTGAAAGTGTGCCCTTCCCTAACTTCAGGAACATAATTCTCTATATTATTTTGCTATCTCTCTAACACTATGAGCTAGAACGAGGTGCGTCTGAGTTGAGCTAGACTAAGGGCCTTCAATGTGGCTGTTCCATAAGATTCCAGCTGTAGTATTCCTGTTATCTTTTCACTTGTCCTGTTGTTCAGCTTGGGACACAGTATTCATCCTCATGGTTCTAAGAGCCACCTGTGTGTTGTTGACTCCCAGATCTGTAACTCTACCCCGGACATTCCTCTTAGCATTAGAGCTCTATAATTAAATACCCTAGACACCTAAAACTCAGCATGTCCAAGAAAGACTCAACAACTATTTCCTCCCAATCTGCACCTTCTTATACATGTTAACACCACCACTATATGTCCAGTTTTGCTCAGCCAGAAACTTGTGTATCATTGTAGTTTTCTACTCTTTGACTCCCCACAACTAATCTGTCATCAGATTCCACTGATTAACCTCCCAAGCACTTGTTGAATCATTAAGTTTTTCTGCAGTCCTACATCACTATTGTCATAATTTCTTGCCTAGACTTATATAAAAATTTACTAGCTGGCGTTTTTGTTCCCATTTTTTTCATTCCACAATCTTTGCACTAAGAAAATAGGGGACACTTCTGTTCCCAGCCAAGACAGATTTACCCTCCTTCCTCAAAACACAAACAAATGGACAAAGTATAAGAAATCATAGTTTTCAAGAAACTTGACATCAGGCAACAAAGAATATAGATCCCTAAGAGAAGGAAAACAAACACAGTGAATATCATAACTATTTCAGCTTATCGCTTTAAGAGGGTTTTCAGACCACGATGCAGACAGGCGGAACACTGGCAGGATGCAGCAAGCCCCTAAGTAGATGAGTCAGAGCTGAGAGTCCAGAAACAGACCCAATATATACGAGCAACTGATTTTCAACAAGGTGCAAAGGCAATTCAATAGAGAGAAGACAGTCTTTTCAACAAAGGGTGATGGTTATTAATATACTACAAAAAATAAACTTCATACAATATTAAAAAAAAGAATTCAAGATGGATCATAGGCCTAAAGCTAGATAACTTCTAGAAGCAAAAACTGAAGAAAACCCTTGTGACCTTACATTTGGCAAAGATTTCCTAGACACAACATCAAAAGCGTGATCCATAAAACAACAAATTTAATAAATAAAGCTTCGTCGGAATTAAAAATTACAGCACTTCAAAAGATATGTTACAAGAAGAAAAGGCAAGCCACAGCCTAGGAGAAAACATGTGTAAATCATATATTTGATATGCACTTATATCCAGAGTAAACAACCCTCAAAACTCAATTAAGAAAATAATTTTAAAATGGACCAAGATTTGAACTGACCCTTTACCAAAGAAGTGTCAGATCAAATAAACTCATGAAAAGATGGTCAACATCTTTTTATGTGAATCATTAGAGAAATGTAAATTAAAACCACAATGAGAAATCCCTGCCTACCTATTACAATGGCTAAAGTGTAAAAACCTGACTATACGAAGCGCTGGCTTGGTTATGGAGTAACTGATACTCTCATACACTGCTGCTAGAAATGTAAAATAGCACATTTTGGCAGTTTCTTAAATAATTAAATATATTCTTCTCACACAATCCAGCCACTCCACGCCTAGGTATATACTCAAAACTAAAATGCTTATACAAACACTTGTCCATGAATGTTCATAAGAGCTTTATTTGTGATACACAGAAACTGGAAACAAAATAAGTGCCCATCAACTTGAGAATATATAAATAAACTGAGCTATATCCATACAATAAAATATTATTCCACAACAAAAAGAAATAAATGATTTTTCCCACCACAACATAGATGAATCACAGAATAATTATGCTGAGTAAAAGAAATCAGACAAAAGTCATATATGTAACAGTATGATTTCATTTATATAAAATTCTACACGATGCAAAGTAATGTACAGTGACTAATCAGGGATTGCCTGGGGACAGGATGGGGGCTGGGGATGGATGAAAGGAGGAGCAAGATGGAGAGATTACAAGGGACAAAAGTAAGCCTTATGAGGATGACGGATATGTTCATTATCTGATTGTCGTCATGATTTTATTGGTATACACATATCAAAACTTATCAAGCTATATACTTCAAATATATACAACTTATTGTATGTCAATTAAACCACAATAAAGCTAGTTTAAAAATCTGCACAATACTTCCATCATGATTAACTAAGAAAAAGATATGGTCTTGTCTTCTTGGGCTTACAGACTTTTAGGAGTCATGAACACCTATGATATAAGGTGTTGTGAACTCTGTGGCTGTTTTACAGCATATCTTTAAGAGCTTCATTTTCCTCCTTGTCTTTTAGAAATAAGTGCTTAGAATGCCTCTATTCTTCAACACAGGGTGCATGGGCTGGGAAAACTTGAGAAAATATTCAAGTGGCACCTGGGGACCAAAAATCTACTAGGGAAAACCAAGGCTCTAGATGAAATTATAGTTGGATTTCTTCAGACATGGGCCCAAAGCTGGGAGTATTAATCCCAGCTTTGACTAGTGTGTGCAAACATGGAGTACATCTTAGGATCATGACCAACTTCTTTAAGACTTCGAACTAAGCAAGCACAAATAGGGAGCCCAGACAGTACAAACAACTTTAATTTTCAAAATTTTTAGAACTCCATATGAAATGGGTTCTTTGGCTATCCCTCAATTGGCTCAGAACTCAGACATGGAGAAAGATATGTTTTATATATACACATATATTTTTCTTTCCAACTTTTATTTTACATTCAGGGAGTACAAGTGCAGGTTTATTACATGGGAAAATTGCATGTCACAGGGGTTTGTTGTAAAGATTATTTCATCACCCATGTAATAAGCCTAGTGCCTGATAGGTAGCTTTTTGATCCTCACCCTCCTCCCACCTTCCACTCTCAAGTAGGCCCTAGTGTCTCTTGTTCCCTTGTGTTCACGTGTACTGAATGTTTAGCTACCACTTACAAATGAGAACATATGGTATTTGGTTTTCTGTGTCTGTGTTAATTCATTTAGGACAATGGCCTCCAGCTCCATCCATGTTGTTGCAAAGCACATGGTCTCATTCTTTTTCTTATGGCTACATAGTATTCCATGGTGTCTATGTACCACATTTTCTTTACTCAGTCCACCACTGATGGGCATTTAGGCTGTTTCCATGTCTTTATATTGTGAACAGTGCTGTGATGAAAATATGTGTACATGTGTCTTTACGGTAGAACATTTTATATTCCTTTGGGTGTATACCCAGTATTGCTGGGTCGAATGGTAGCTCTGTTTTAAATTATTTGAGAAATCTCCAAACTGCTTTCCATAGTGGCTGAGCTAATTTACACCCCCACCAGCAGTGGATAAGCATTCCTTTCTTCACAATCTTACCAGCATCTACTTTTTAATAACAGCCATTTTGACTGGTATAATATGGTATCTCATTGTGGTTTCCATTTACATTTCTCTAATGAGAGGTGGTGCTGAGCATTTTTTCATATGCTTTTTGTCTGCATGTATGTCTTCTTTTGAGAAGTGTCTGCTCATGTCCTTTACCCATTATTTAATGAGATTTTTTTTTTTGCTTGTTAAGTTACTTATAGATTCTGGATATTAGACCACTGTCAGAGGTGTAGTTTGCAAATATTTTCTCCTACTCTGTAGGTTGTTTACTCTGATACTTTCTTTTGATGTGCAGAAGCTCTTTAGTTTAATTGGGTCTCATTTGTCAATTTTTGTTTTTGTTGCAATTGCTTTTGGAATCATTGTCATAAAATCTTTGCCAGAGCCTATGTCCAAAATGGCATTTCCTAGGTTTTCGTCTAGAGTTTTTATAGTTTTAGGTTTTATATTTAAGTCTTTAATCAATCTTGAGTTAATTTTTGTATATGATGAAAAGAAGGGATTCAGTTTCAATCTTCTGCATATGACTAGCCAGCTATCACAGCATCATTTATCGAATAGGGAGCCCTTTCTTTGTTGCTTGTTTTTGTTGACTTTGTCAGAGATCAAATGGTTGTAGGTGTGTGGCTTTATTTCTAGGTTCTCTAACCTGTTCCATTGGTCTATATCCCTGTTTTTGTACCAGTACTGTACTGTTTTGGTAGCTGTTGCCCTGTAGTATAGTTTAAAGTCAGGTAGTGTGATGCCTCTAGCTTTGTTCTTTTTGCTTAGGATTGCTTTGGCTATTCAGGCTATTTTTTTGGTTCCACATGAATTTTAAAATAGGTTTTTTTCTAATTCTGTGAATAATGTTGATACTTTGATAGGAATAGCTAGAATCTGTAAATTGCTTTGAGCACTATAGTCATTTTAATAATGTCAATTGTTCCTATCTATGAGCATGGAATGTTTTTCCATTTGTTTGTGTTGTCTCTGATTTCTTTGTCTCTGAAAGAAATCAGAGATAAAATCTCTAATAAAATACATTTATTGATTTGCATATGCTGAACTCACCTTGCATCCTAGGGATAAAGCTTACTTGATTGCGATGAATTAGCTTTTTGATGTGCTGCTGGATTCAGTTTTCTAGTATTTTGTTGAGGACTTTTGCATCTATGTTCGTCAAGGATATTGGCCTAAAGTTTTCTCCTTTTTTATTGTATCTCTGCCAGGTGTTGGTATAAGAATAATTCAGGCTTCATAGAATGAGTTAGGAAGGAATTCCTCCTCTTCAAATTTTTGGAATAGTTTCAATAGGAATGAAACCAGCTCTTCTTTATACATCTGGTGGAATTTGTCTGTGAATCCTTCTGGTCCCATGCTTTTTCTGGTTGGTAGGCTTTTCATTACAGATTCAATTTCAGAACTCATTTTTGGTCTGTTCAGGGATTCAATTTCTTCCTGGCTCAATCTTGGGAGATGTTATGTTTCCAGGAATTTATGATTTCTTCTAAGTTTTCTAGTTTGTGTGCACAGAGGTATTTTTAAGGTTCTCTAGTTTGTGTGCATAGAGGTGTCTCAGGATTTCTGTATTTCTTTGGGGTGGTTGGTAATGTCTCCTTTGTCATTTCAGTTTGTGTTTATTTCCGTCTTCTCTCCTTTATTCTTTATTAGTCTAGATAGCAGGCTATCAATCTTATTTATTCTCTCAAAGACCCAACTTTAGGTTTCGTTGATGTTTTGAATGTTTTTTCACATCTCAACTTCATTTGGTTCAGCTCTGAATTTGGTTATTTCTTTTCTTCTGTTAGCTTTGGGGTTGGTTTGCTCTTATTTTTTTAGTTCCTCCAGGTGTGATGTTGTTAATTTGAGATCTTTCTAACTTTTTGATGTGGGATTTTAGTGCTATAAACTTTACTCTTAACACTGCTTTAGCTGTGTCCTACAGATTCTGTTATGTTGTATCTTTGCTTTTATTAGTTATTAAAATTTTATTATGCTGTGGTCTGAGAGTGTGGTTGGTATAATTTCATTTTTCTTGAATATACTAAGAATTGTTTATTGCCAAGTGTGTGGTTAATCTAGAGTATGTGCTATGTTACAGATGAGAAGAATGTATATTTTGTTGTTGTTGGGTGGACTGTTCTGTAGATATCTGTTGAGTCCATTTGGCCAAGTGTTGAATTTAAGTCTCGAATATCTTTGTTAGTTTCCTGCCTTGATGATCTGTCTAATGCTGTCAGTGGGGTGTTAAAGCCTCTCACTATTATTGTGTGGTTATCTACAACTCTTTGTAGGTCTCTAAAAACTTGTTTTATGAATCTGGATGCTCCAGTGTTGGGTGCATGTATGTTTTAGGATAGGAAAATCTTTTGTTGCACTGAACCTTTATCATTATGTAATGGCCTTCTTTGTCTTTTTTGATCATTGTTGGTTTAAAGTCTGTTTTGTCTGAAATTAGAATAGCAACTCCCACTGTTTTTGTTTTCCATTTGCTTGGTAGCTTTTTCTCTATCCATTTACTTTGAGTCTATGGATGTCACTGCATGTGAGATGGGTCTCTTGAAGACAGCATATAGTTGAATCTTGTTTCTTTATCTATCTTGCCACTCTGTGCCTTTTCAGTGGGGCATTTAGCCCGTTCATTTTCAAGGATAATATTGGTATGTGCTGATTTGATCCTGCCATTGCATTTAGGAGGTTGTTATACAGATTTAACTGTGTAGTTGCTTTACAGTGTCAATGGTCTATGTACTTAAGTTTGTTTTTGTGGTGGCTGGTAACAGTCTTTCATTTCTATGTTTAACACTCCCTCAAGGACCTCTTGGTAAGGCAGGTCTGGTGGCAAATTCCTTCAGCATTTGCTTGTCTGAAAAATATTTTATTTCCCCTTCACGTATGAAGCTTGTTTGGCTGAATATAAAATTCTTGGTTGGGATTTCTTTTCTTTAAGAATGCTGAATATAGGCACCCAAACTCTTCTGGCTTGTAGGGTTCCTGCTGAAAGATCCACTGTTATCCTGATGGGGTTCCCTTTGTAGGTGACCTGTTCCTTCTCTTTAGTTGCCTTTAAAATTTTTTTATTTCTTGTTGACCTTGAAGAATCTGATGATTGTATGTCTTGAAGTTTGTCATCTTGTATAGTATTTCACAGGGGTACTCCGGACTTCCTGAATTTGAATATTGCCTTCTCTAGCAAGGGTGGATAATTTTTCGTGGGCAATATCTTCAAATATGTTTTCCAAGTTGCTTGCTCTTTCTACCTCTGTTTCAGGGATGCCAATGAGTTGTAAGTTTGGTTTCTTTACATAATCTCATATTTCTCAGGGGTTTTGTTCAATCTTTCTAATTATTTTTTATTTTCATCTGACTGAGTTGATTTAAAGAACAGTCTTTGAGCTCTGAGATTCTTTCCTCACCTTGAACTATTTTGCTGTTAATATTTCTGATTGTATTATGAAATTCTTGTAGTGAGTTTTTAAGCTCTATCAGATCAGTTTGCTTCTTTCTTAAGAACATGTCAGTGGTGATGGGGTGATGAGGCCTATGTGCATGTGTGCCAGCAGAGCAATGGGGGAATGCTGTGGGCAAGTGCATGCCAGCAAAGTTGTGGGGAGAGGCTGCAGGTGGGAGAATGTTGGCAGAGGCCCATCTGCTGAAGTTCTCCAATGGTTAGGCAGGGTTTGCTGGCAAAGGAGCTATGGTGGTGACACCTGGGAAGAGCCCCAGATGAGCATCTGAGGCTGTGCTCCAAGTGGACACAGCCATGCAGGGACACTGGCAGAAGCCGGCAGATGGGGGACACTGAGATCAGACTGGCCTTGTCCCATGGGCAAGACTGCTCTGCTCTGTCCAGGTCCAACAGTCAACCAAGGCCAAAGCCCCCTAAAGGAGGATGTCAAGCCCTGGGGTATGGGCATCGCAGCCACTCTGGTGCCAAACCCTCTGGGCTCTGCACAGGCTGGAGTCCTGTCCCTGCCACCTATCCAAGCAGCTCTCCCATGTCTCAAATGTCCATGGAGGTTGTAAGATCTTCTGCAGGTAGGATTCCAGAGACCCCTGCAAAGAGTGGGTCACTCCTCAACTATTTAATTCACTCCTTCCCCAGGAACTTCTCAGGGTCAGGAACAAGTCCTGGCACTTGGCAGCCCCATGAAGGCTTCCCAGCTTCCTCCTACTTTAGTCCAGGGTCTGGGTGCTCCTTCCATACATTCTTAATGCCTTCCTTCTGAAGATCCTCTCAGAGTGTGCCAGTCTTCTTGATGGTCTGATCTTTCAGTAGGAAATGCTCTTCCTGGCTGTGTCTACTCAGCCATCTTGGCCTTTCTCTATTGAGTTTTTTTTTAACTCCATGGGGAAATTCCTTATCCTTCACAGACACTAATGTAACCCCTAACTACTGCAGATCCTGCTGCTAGATTGGATATTCCTGATGGTCTCTTCTTTCACCACGTTGCTAGCATACAGATCACAGTTACTGAGCACAAATCAATTTAAATGGCATTTAAGGAATGAAAACTTTCAAGTCTACCACTACTAACTCTCTCACTGTTAAACTTTTTGTATATGACCTACAAGAAAGTTGGGGACTCTTTATAGCAGCTGTTCTCAAGGTGTGGCCTCTGGGAGACCATTAAGATCCTTTCAGAGTGAGTTTGATTCAAAACTATTTTCACAATCATATTAAGATGCTATTTACTTTTTTTTTTAAATCATGTTAACATTTTCTCTGATGGCACAAGGGCAATGATGGTTGCTTAGCACAGATTAAGGCAATGGCACCAAACTGTCCTACCAGTCAATGCCATGAACTCACAGGGTATTTGAAAAAGACATTTTCACTTAAGAATATAATTGGTGAAGCCATAAAATTAATAATAATCTTGGCCCTTGAATATACATTTTTAAAATACTTCTGTGACAAAATGTACATTACACATTGTTGCTGACTGAAGCACCATGAGTGCCTGTCTCAAGGAAAAGTTTCTGTGTAGTTGTTTTGAGTTGTGCACTCCATTAGCAGCTTTTTCTGCAGAATACTATTTTTACTTGAAGAATGACTGACAAATTATAGTTATTCAGAGTTATTAATCTGGCAGACATTTTCTTGAAAATAATGCAGTGAGCCTGTCACTTTAAGAAAAGCAACAGACTGTATATTTGATGCTAATGTTAAAATCCAAGCTTAAAAATGACAGAATTCAGAAAGATTATTTAACACTGTATGCTTGTTTCTCAGCAATTTGAAGGCATTTTTATGAGTTTGATGGTGATATTCTCAAATATGATTTTTTGATAGTACATAGTAAAATATGTCAACTTTGGAAAGATGTGCATAATACAGTGCATCAATATATTTCAAATGACCAATGCATGTTACAAAATCCACGCAAAGCATTAGACAAACCAATGGACTTTATGTAACAGAGTACAAAAAGTGTACTAATATGGTTTCAGATTCTACATGGTTAACTAAACTTTAAGAATTACTCCTTGTAAGTTTTAGTGGAATATCAAAGAATAACCTCAATTATCTGAAAGTCTATGCGATATTCCTCTTCTTTTCCATCTATGTATCTGTTTGAGGATAGATTTTCATTCCTCAACAAAACAAAACAAAACATCACCAAACCTTAAATAGAGAAGCAGCTATGAGAATCCAGTTGGTTTCTATTAAGGCAGACATTAAAAAGGTTTGCAAAAATGTAAAACAACGACACTTGTTTCCACACATTTTGTTTTCAAAAATGTAGTTTTTCATAAAAATGTTACTTATGTCAACATGCAATGGATTCATTGTTGTTATTTTTGAATAAATCAATAAATGTCTTAATATTTTCATCTTTAATTTCTAATTAGGTAATTATCAAAGTAGAGATAACCAATGATTTTAAGAGTTTAAATGGGTCTGAGACCGACATATTTGGAAACTACTGCCCTGACGTATCAGATTTAGTCCATTGGTGTCTTGTCATCTTTTAAAGACGGATTCATGCTTGACGAATTGTTTTTAAAATATATTCATTGTTACATAGATTCCTTTTTATTTTTAGTTTATATTAAGAGTAAGCATTTCTAAGGAGAAGGGAAAGGGAGAGTCAGAGACAGAAATCACAATATTTAGGACTTGAAAGGGTAGGAAATTCTTAAAGTGATCTAGCTCAGCATAGGTTAAGGGGGCACACTGAATAGCATACACACAGAAGAGACAGTTTGGAAATTAGCTGTATTTCAAAAGACTTAAAAAAGTCATATTCACTCCAATTTGATCCTGTAATCTAATAGCTACTAAAAAAACTAAGAAGGATTATTAAAGAATCACAAACTTACCTATACAATCTCCATTTGCATCCTGCTTATAACCCATGTTGCATTCACATCGGTAGCTTGAGACAGTTGGTATACAGCGTCCATTTAAACAAAGGTTAGCATGATGCTTACAGATATCTATTGTCTGGTTCAGAATTGCTATGGAAAATTAAAGCACAATTATATTTAATCATTACAACATGCATTACTTTTCTGAATTGATTTTTAAAGGACATTTAATAGTAAATTAATTAGATGTATATCAGAAGCTCATATTTTATATTTTATTAAAACTTTAATGTGGAGAATCTAAAAACTATTAGAGACACATGGTTGCAACTTGTATCTGTTAAGTTACAGATCTGAAAATGCTGCTCTTAATCATGTCTTTTTAAAATTACAGGAATGTTCTACCATACATTTGAGTGCTTTCCATTTCTCCTTTGTAACTCTGCTGAATATTCAGATATAGTAAATCGGCAATATGCCAAAAAGAATAAACATAACACTGTAGGACATCCTTAAATATTATTAGCAAGAGAGGGCTTTTAAAAAGAATGAAGTTAAATGTCAAGCACACAAATGCCAACTCTGGTCTGAAGCCCACGGTTTTCAATTTCTTAAGCAATTTAACAAAAAAGGGTGAGGAAAGGAAAGATATGTACGTTACAATATTTGGATCTGCACAGAGCAAGACATTCAGTTTATCTCAGTGGAGAAATGGTTCTGGAAAATAATTCAAGGGGTGCATGAACAGGGCAGCTTTAAACAGCCAAATGAAATACACTGAAACCAAAAACATGCTTTTTGGTGGTGTCAACTGGATTGGAGTATTACTGGGCTCTCATATGTATTTGCAAAGACCTGGGTCACACATTCTTTTCTCTAATCTAACAGAAAGTTTACAGAACATAAAAGTAATATTTTCTTATTACATTTTCCCAAATTTAGTATTACTATGTATCAGACCCTGAAACACTTTTCCCTCTGTCTCTCTCTCTCGCACACACAAACAAACACACACATGTGCAAGTGTGTTCATACAACCCTTTTGAAAAATTAAAATTATGTTAGATATTATAATGTCACTTGAGGCAGGAAACTAAAGAGTCCACAGGAAAACTGACCACTTACTTAGTCCAGTGATGATAGGTCCCTGTCCCCCGGCCCCCACACCGGCTCCCCCAACGCCAGGAGAAAAGCCATTGCCTCCAGGGATGGGGATGAAGCCTGTCCCTCCTGGGCCATAGCCATTGCCATTGCCACTTGGGGCAAAGCCATTTCCCCCAGTGCCTCCAGGTCTGGAACCAGCACTCCCTGGAATTCCTCCCATTGGAAGTCCATCCATGCAAAGTCTGCGATATTCCTCTAGAAGAAAAGAAAGTTGGCATTAAGCACAGGTGAATGTCTTTCTGCATAACAAAAGCCATTGGTACACTGTACTAAGTCACTTTGGGTTACCTATACTACACAATATGATTAAGTAGGTTACTATCTCAATACATGTTTTTAATGCTGGCAGTAGCAAGAAAAAGATATAGAAGTTTTAGAAAAAATTTAAAACCTATATTGTCACATTATTTTAACTGACTTGCATAAACAATCATTTACATGTGTATTTTTATTTTATGCAACTCATAAAATTCCAGACATAATTATAAATACAGAAAATTTACTTGAATAGATAAAAGTTAAAGCTTTATGCTAATTCATTCTATCTGTATGGTTTTACTTACATTCTCATCAGCATTATACCTATACATTTTTCCTGTCTATTTTTTTTTCAGGAGATTAGGTATTAATATTGCTCCAGAATGATATTTTTTTCTAACTTGGATTTTAATGGTAGACAATATCAAGTAAGCTTTAAAATCTGCTCCTTTTTGTCCAGGTGACAAAGTTGAGTAAAGAGAAGCAAGAAAATAGCAATTGCCTTATTGTCTTAACTGTTTGCAGAGTTAAGGCACTATATCAGAAGGAATAAAAATTATTAATTAGAAACTACTAGTGGAACTAGGAGAATCCAAAATTATTTACTAGGCGTTAATTCTGCCCTTTTTTGTCTTACTAATAGATTTTGGTATTTTATGGCTTAGAGATTTTGTAAGAATGATTAATGTGTCATGATATCTTTTCTGTTAACAGTACATATTGGCATAAATATTTGTAAGTATATTTGAAAAATTTAATTATTTTACACGCTTTTAATTCAATGAGAAAATGATAATAGAATTGAATATATTAATATATCTTTAAGTGAGAAACATTAATTTGTACTTTACTACTCATATTACACGTAACAAGAGGAACTACTTCTCATTAACCCTAATTTCCCAATATAGCATCATTTATATGGCAGTTACCACAGCATAGTTAATGAGAGCCATCATCATACTCTTGTATGATTAATTTTCAAGATCATGAGAAGAGAGGAAATATCTTCAAGGACTGAGACATTATAAGCTGAAGGTATTCCTGAAATAAAGTATAAATGAAGACAGAGTTTTCTTCCTCATAGATATTTGAGCTCTGGATGAAAGATCAGGAGGTTTAAAAACTGAATTGAAATACTAACTTTCAAAATAATTTAAAAAACAACACTTGGACAAAAACAAGTCAAACAGCTTTCAGGTATTTGTCTGATGTTACTAAATTGGATATTATCAAAACTGATCCTAAATAACAATGCTATCACACTCCCCACAAAAACACTCAAGTCATATTGAAAACACACAAAGGAAAACAAATATGACTTGACTTCAAGGACAGGAGCAAAATTTATACATATATTTTTGAGACAGGGTCTCGCTCTGTCACTCAGGCTGGAGTGCAGTGGCATGATCATGGATGGCTGTAGCCTCGACTGCCCAAGCTCATGTGATTCTCCCACCTCAGTCCCACAAGTATCTGGGATTACAGGCATGCACCACCATGACCGGCTAATTTTTGTATTTTTTGTAGAGACAGGATTTCGCCATGTTGCCCAGGCTGGTTTTGAACTTCTGGACTCAAGCAATCCACCTGCCTTGTCCTCCCAGAGAGCAAAATACAGTACTGCTATTAATTTTCCTAACAGTGTCTGTGCCGAGGAGACTAACAGCCAGCCACGTACCAGAACCTCTGACAGGACAGGCTTCAGGAATGGTTCCGATGCCCCAGCAGCGGCCAGGCTCACAGCAGCACTGCATTTTCGTCATTCTCCCCGGGAGCTCTTGTGCACAGCGGCCATTCACCAGGCCCGAGAAACACATGCCTGTTCTCTGATCTGTGCATGTATAAATAAGACAGAAGATATGGCAGAATTACCTCAGGTTCTTACAACAATCACTGTACATGAGATGAATGTAGGTGAAGTGACTCATACCACTTAATCTCTATTATCTATTCCTTTCTTCACTCTCTTAATATCTCAGACATTCATTGAGCCAGGGACAGAACAATGAAAGACATGGAGCAGATAGGAGGACAGACTGCAGTAAGAAGCTAAAGTCAGGCAATTCTGAAGCTTGAAGGAAAGCAACAACCCAGTCCCAATCCTCAGCCTGGAGATGCACACTGTTGTATGTCATTGTGATTTTGTGGTTGTCTGTAATGCAGCAACATCTGACTGATTATTTTATAAAAGTTGATCAGACGCAACCTGAAACAGTGACATTTGAGAAGGCGGCTGACTAAAATGAGGGCATGAGCCATGGAAGTATCTGAGGAAAGAGCAGCTTCTGAGGAAGAAGAGAATGTGCTTCATGTGTGTGAAGAAAGATGGGCCACTATGACTAGAGAACAGCATGTGGAAGGGAAAGTGCAGGAGCATGAGCTCAGTGAGACAGCAGAGGCTATCATGGATGGTCCTATAGGCCATTAGGAAAGGACCTTGGGATTTCATTTGGATTTCAAGTGGAGGGTTTGGAGATTTCCTGGATGGTTACAATGAGAGAAGACAATGGTTTACATTTTTAAGAAGATCTCTTTGGCTGCTATGAGAACTGACTGTAGCCAGAGCACAGAGACCAGTGAGGAGGACACTGAAGACATTCAGGTGAGAGATGATGGTGGCTTTGATGAGGGTGGCAGCAGTGGAGATGATGAGGCTGAGCAGAGGGCAGACATGTTTTGAAGGTACAGCCAATGGGAACTTGTTTGGGTGTGGGGTATGGAAGAAAGAGAGTCTTAGACATTTCCTAAGTTTTTGACTTACACAGCTGAGACGGGGATGGTGAGGGAAGAAACGGGATTAGAGAACACAAGACAAGGCTCCTCTTTAAAACATATTATATTTGGAATGTTGAATAAATGAGCCTGGAATGCAGAAGCATAGTCAGGCTGAACATATATATCTGTGAATTGTCAGTGTATATATGTCATTCTAAGCCAGAGCCAGATGAGACAGTTTCAAGAACTAGGGAAAACGGATTGTGCCAAACTAGATATTGAGAGGCAAAATAAGGTGACCACTCAGAGGTAAGCACAGTTTGGCAGGACTGCTATGGTAAAGAGTCTGTGCATTATCCAGTAGGATTTGATGTAAGGAAGTGACATGATCAAATATGACTGTAATAGAGGTCAATCTGATAGCAGGATACACAATGGATCAAAATGATCAGATAAAGGCTAGAAGACAGGTTATGATGATTGCAAAAGACTGCATAAAATGCAAAGTTGCATAGGGATAAATTATCAATATCATCTGTAAACTTTATGGGTTATAACTGAAAGTGCCTTTATAGTAACCAATGGAAAAAACTGTGAGCTTAATTAACAACATATTATTCAACCCTATCAAGATGCTTTCAAAGTTGTTTTGTCTATGATCACAAGAAGAAAGATGTACCACAGCAATCAGGATCTGCATATCAATAATGAAGATGAAACTGTTAATTGCTTATAATTCCATTAACAGGTAAAGTTAAAATTTTTAGCACTGGATACAGAGTTTAAAGTAAGCACATTATGTCCTCTAATGGCCCATATATAGCATGCCTCAGATTGCTTTTAAGTTATCATAAAATAAATGAATTACCTTTAAGATACTCTGTATAAGAATTGAACAACTCCTTCTATTTCTCCCCAAAATCCCAGTATGACCCAAAACCGAGCACTAAATGTGATGTATGCACACATAATTAAAGGCACTGCAGAAATTTCAAAAACTTGAGTTGGATTTGGACAGGCTGTCATTAGGAATAATTTCACAACTAAGTTTCTATTCCTAAGAATAATCACAGGAAACAATTTTTGGAATATTCATTTTATGAACCCGAAGTATCATATACTACCTCCTCAAGGCCAGGATGTAAATTAAAATAAGAAAGTTCCAAACTCTTAACAATAATCACTAACGTTATAAAACACAATCAGTGCTACAAGTTAGGATGAATATATTTATCTCTTCAAGGCTTCTACAAGAAGGAGGTTGTAATATAGAATTTGAAAACAAAACAACACAGAACAAAACCACAGCCTTGAGTCAAGAGACCTAGTTTTACATTCAAATATTATTAACTGTTTGATTTTCAACCATATTTAACTCTTCTTCTGTACAGAACATGATTGGTGGGAGAATGAAATAAAACAACATATGCTCTATTTCTTGCAGTTTTCATGGTGAATTAGCTACCCTAAATGTTCCTCTCAATTAAAATATCCTGGATAAAATGTGAAAAAATATTTAAAAACACATCATCCAGCTCGCATGAAATGAAGGATAAAACAGAGTCCCCAAATGAGGTGAAATGAGAATCTTAGGAGGTATTTGAACAACTAATTTCACCTTTAGGCTACTATTAAACACCGGAGACTGTGAATTTCAACTCTGATAGTTTCACAGTGCCCGGGGCATAAGCCATAAAAAGCCCAGATTCCACTCTCCCCCAATACATAACAGAAAACTCCCTCATAAGGTAGGGTTCCAAAGAGCCATATGCTTAGTTTATGGATATAGTATATGGATAAGGTAACGGAGGCAACTAAGAAACTTGCCTGTCTCTACCTTGATGCTGTGTGGAGGAAAAAAAAAAGATCTCTCTTAAGAATCTGTAACCACAAGGTCTTCCTCACATCAATAGCTTTGATGCCTCAATTCATAGTAGGTTTTTGGTCTGAATAACTTCAAAGGAAGAATATAACATAAAGAGGTTCTCAGGTTAGAGACACTCCAAGCAACTCACAAAAGCCAACACAATTACAGGACCTAATATTAATGAAAGTCTCAAAAAATTCTCATAAAGTTCCGAGAAAAAAGAGCTGCTAACAGGAAAATACATTAATAACACACTAAGGAACAAAAACTAGTTAAGTAACCAGTATATTTTTGATATTGAAATGGTCAGACCAATTCTGACAATTATTATTTTAAATTATTAATTAAATATTAATTAATAACTAAATTATATTTAATATATTTAAAGCAATTCAAGTCTGAAGACATGAACAAGGGGAAAAGGCCCATAAACAATGAATAGGAACAGACTTAAAAGAGATCAAACTTCTATAAATGAAATGAAATAAAGTATCTGACAAATATATTACACAAGTGTATTGCACATGGATAAAGAAAATTACTGAGTTGGCAGCTATATATGAATATATTATCTTCAATTAGCACATAGAGACAAAGAAACTGAAATGTTAAAAAGAGGTTAAGAAATATGAAGGTGAGAATGAAAAGCTAATTAGATGTACACCTGTGTACATCTGATATGGTTTGGCTGTGTCCCCACCCAAATCTCATCGTGAATTCCCACATGTTGTGGGAGGGACCTGGTGGGAGGTAACTGAATCACGGGGGCAGGTCTTTCCTGCGCTGTTCTTGTGATAGTGAATAAGTCTCAAGAGATCTGATAGTTTTAAAAACAGGAGTTTCCCTGCACAAGCTCTTCTCTGGTCTGCCACCACGTGAGTCGTGCCTTCCACCTTGCACCATGATTGTGAGGCCTCCCCAGCCATATGGAACTGTAAGTCCAATAAATCTCTGTCTTCTGTAAATTGCCCAGTCTCGGGTATGTCTTTATCAGCAGCATGAAAACAGACTAATTAATACAACATCTAATATGAGTACTAGGAAGAGTAATAAGCAGAATGGGAAAGAAGCAGTATTTAATGGATACTAACTTAGAACTTTCTAGCAATGTTGTAAGACCTCAGATATAAGAAGTCCAATACATTCAAAGTAGGAAAAATAAACAGAGATACACAATTAGCCATACACTGTGAAACTGCAGAACTACAAAGGTAAAGATCTTAAAAATAGGTGGAAAAACAAGACAGATCACCTGCTGAGAAACGGTATTTTTAAAAAATCAATTGCTGACTTTTTAGCAGCACCAATGGATGCCAGAACACAATGAAATAATATCTTAGTATACTCTGATAAAATAACTATCAACTTAAAATTCTGTACTGTGATAAATCATGTTTTCAGAGGGCAAATTAAGGTAATTTTCAAGAAAACGAAACCAGAGTTTTCTACCAAGAGTTTTTTTGATAAACAAAATGTTGAAAGAGGTACTTCAGGCAAAAGAAAAAGATCCCAATGGAAGGTTTGAGATGCAGGAAGAAATGATGAGCAAAAAATATTAAATAAGTGGGTAAATCTAAATAAGTACTAACATATTAAACAATAATGATTAAGTTGTCACATATAGGAATGGCAATATACTAGATTTTAAAAAGTTGCGAGGGGAAGATCAAAGTTTAATCACTTAAATATTCTTTTATTGTTTATATA
The DNA here is from genome assembly GCF_029281585.2 of Gorilla gorilla gorilla. Lineage (NCBI taxonomy): Eukaryota > Metazoa > Chordata > Mammalia > Primates > Hominidae > Gorilla > Gorilla gorilla. The sequence goes on from NC_073228.2 coordinate 132,278,485, forward strand.
TAGGCAAACATACAGGTTAATTTTAAATATGCATCTTAAAACAGCTAGGATAGCCACTGAAGCAACAGAAATAAAGTATATAACTTCTTAACAAATAGGAGAAAGAGAATCGAGTTCACGGCAGCAGGTCGGGGGGATCCTGAACAAATCTAAAAGAAACCAAGAAAGGAGAAAAAATACAAAAAAAGCAAGGTAAGTAGGAAGCACAAGGACTATGGTAAAAATAAAAACAAATATATCAGTAATATAATAAATACACATGGATTTAAATCTCAACTGAAAAGACAAAGATTTACAGACTGTAAAAATAAAACAAAAAATAGATATAGGCTGTTTAAAAGAAATGCATTTAAAACATAAGGAAGAGGAAAGATTGAGAGGGAAAATACATAGTAGGTATATACTTAAAAGCTTCTGCTACCAGAAGCCTTATTTTTTGGTTTATTTCGTGATACAAAACAAACCAGAGTATACTAAGATATTTTGTGATACAAAATAAACCAAAAGAAAATATTTAGAAATAGACCAAAAATAAAGAAAAAAAAATAGAGTCAATACATAATTTTAAAACGGTTCAATTCACCAGGAAAATATGGCAGTTACTTTTAAACATTTATCACTTATAGCATAAGATCAAACTATATAAAATAAAAAATCACTAGACTACATGGAGAAACTGAGAAATCTACCTCCACAGTGGAATATTTACATGACTTTTTCAGTAATAGATATAGTAGACAAAATTCTGTAGGTACAAAGAAAATTTGAATAGTACAGTTGTTTGATCTAATGGATATATCTACAATCTGGCACCCATCAATTGGAGAATACCCATCTTTTTCAAGTCCATAGGGAAGATTTATAAAAATAAACCATTTGTTAAACCATGAAGCAAATACTGTACCAGAATATTTCCAAGAATTGGTATCAACTGGTAATATTCTTGGACCACAATGTGTGAAATGAAGTTGGAAATCAATAACAAAATAAACAAGAAAACATTCTATACTTCTAAACAATTCATGGACCAAATACAGTAACACATTTTATACATAAGGTAATATGTATAAAAATGCTGATATGGTTTGGTTGTGTCCCCACCCAAATCTCAACTTGAATTATATCTCCCAGAATTCCCACATGTGGTGGGAGGGACCCAGAGGGAGGTAACTGAATAATGGGGGCCGGTCTTTCCCATGCTATTCTCATGATAGTGACTAAGTCTCACAAGATCTGATGGATTTATCAGGGGTTTCTGCTTTTGCTTCTTCCTCATTTTCTCCTGCCGCTGCCATGTAAGAAGTGCCTTTCGCCTCCTGCCCTGATTCTGAGGCCTTCCCAGCCATGTGGAACTGTAAGTCCAATTAAACCTCTTTTTCTTCCCAGTCTCTGGTATGTCTTTCTCAGCAGTGAGAAAACAGACTAATACAAACGTCAAGCAAAATGTTGCAAGTACTTATCAGGAATCCATTCTATACCAATCCCCAGACTTTGGGAGTATGCAATGATATTGAGAGGGGTTCACAAATGCATATTTACATTGAACACTGCAATGTAACACTTACAGTTTATTGGCACTACCATGATTCACATTTATGAATATGCCACTATAGCTAATAAAATCCAAATTCATTTATCATTATTACTAAATATCCAAGAACATTTTCATTATGTATGCTCTCAAGAATATTAAATTATCATAATGTGGGGATCTGAAGTACATTTTTTATGTTAAAGAGAGGTCTTTAAATCAAAAAAATTAGTAACTGGCCGGGCACAGTGGCTCACACCTGTAATCCCAGCACTTTGGGAGGCCGAGGTGGGTGGATCACAAGGTCAGGAGATAGAGACCATCCTGGCCAACATGGTGAAACCCCATCTCTACTAAAATACAAAAAATTAGCCCAGTGTGGTGGCACGTTGCTGTAGTCCCAGCTACTTGGGAGGCTGAGGCAGGGTAATCACTTGAACCCGGGAGGTGGAGGTTGCAGTGAGCCGATATCACGCCATTGCACTCCAGCCTGGTGACAGAGCAAGATTCCGTCTCAAAGAAAAAATAATACTAACAATAACCATTGTTCTACACAGTTTGGAAACCTCTGGTCAGTCCTATAATATATGTACTGAAGGAAACTAAGTCATAGGTGAGAGGGTGGAGAGACAGCAACAGAGGACTGCAAAGTAAATTGTAACTTTTTTCATAAATTCTACAATTAGCCTTTTCTAGTAACAAAAAGGAGGCAGGCAACCTACTTCTCATTCCTTGAGCCAAAACCTACCAGGATGAGACACACACTGGTGTAGCATCTCATAGTTAAGGTCTTCAAAAAGGCATATTTCAAAGCAAAACAGAGGCTAGGAATTACCTCTCTTTCCTTTGTATGAAATTTCATGGCCCTTAGAAAGCACTGTATTAAAAAATATATCATGTGGAAAAATATTTGAAATAAAAAAGAGGCACCTGTTAGAAATAAAAGTTGTCCAGGCACACTATTCCTTGAAACAGGGAATCATTAGGGGCAAAGGCAGATGAAAGCCTGTAAAAACAAAATCCCTCTAATGCTTGCTATATGTTTGACTGTAGAACCGATGTGTCCCAAGTAATGAAAACAAGTCTATTCCTCTAATCATTTTCTATCGCCCTTACTACATTTCCTGAACAAGGCTTACAAGGAGTCATATTTACAGTCACACTGAGAAACAGGAAGTAACTCATCTCCTCTGATTAAAATATAAATCTATCTTGAAACGTAATAAAGGTACACTTATCAGAGTTTGTTTCATAGCTTGACATTTAGTGTAAACTTGATTTAAGAGAACTAATGGTTAATTATACAATGTGATGAAAACTTGGCAAAAATTGGGGATTGTACGTTGAAATAAATGTCTCCTGTGGAATTAGGTTTGCTCATTAAGAAATGAAGGGTTCAGCCAGAAAACACCAATGAGGTTAGCCCAGGTCAGAACAATAGTGATAGACAGTAGGTGTTTGGTAAATAGCAGCCATTGTCTCATGCTTGTCTCCTGAGACTGGATGCCTGCACTCACCTCTTCGATGGTCTGGTTCCAGCCTGGGCTCCCCTTGATTGATTTTGCGGATTCTTACTATTCCTAAAATACTTTCATGTTTACATTGTTTAAGAGTAACTATAGAACTAGGAGCAATGAAAAGGAACCACTGTGGATCCCAGGTTTATTTCTTCCTTTAAAATAGTGAATGACGGGCTTCTTCCTCACTGTAAGGAAAACTTCTCCTTCTAAGACACTTCTTCCTTTCTTAATTAAAACTGATATCCTCATACTCTTTCATTTCTGGTTCCCTCTTTAGTTAAATAATTTTGGGTTCTCCAAGTGTTTTGTTTCAAATGCACACACGCATGTGGAATCAACAGCCAGCGTTACATAGAGTGCTGTGTAATACATAAGTAATTCTGTACCTTGCCCTTTTCTTGAAAAAGGAAAAAAAAAAACATATACTGGTCATCACTTCTGCCTCAAACTTTCTTTTATATTGGTATTACATTTTTTCACATTATGTTTTCAGGTTTTGTTTTTTCAAGAATACTCCACAGCAGTATTGTGCACTAACACGTTTGGAAAGCTTGAGGAAATCCCTTAGCATGCTGCGGCACCATCATATTACTCGAAGAATTTCTAAATGCTTAATCCCATTTTATGAACTTAACTGGCCCTTTTGGGTCCCTGTGCTTAGGGTCCTTTCTCACCCTGTGTACACAATAGCAGCAGACACATTATCCTGCACACAGAAGTTGCTCACTGCTCTTTGCCAACGCATTATTTATTGCTGGCTGCCAGCCATTCTTCTGTGCCTACATAACAATGTGCAAATTAGGTATTAATCATTCCTTGGACATGACCATGACAGTTACTTCCGAAATGACTTAAGGCGTATTAAGTAGTGCTATGTAAAACGCTTTTTAGAGAAATATTATTAGGTACGTTTTAACTCCTTTTTTTTTGGAACTGGCACATGTTAGTGCTCTATGCTAAAAAACAGTTCTTTCCTGGATATATAAAAAGATGATTAAACACACTAGATAGATAAACAAATCAGAAATTTGACTTCTATATTTAGTATACAATGAAAGCAGAAAATTATCGTTGTCTTATAATTAAATTGCCCGGTTAAACTCTCCTACCATGTGAAACTGTTTTCCAGCACACAAAAGAAATAGGATCAAGTTTACTGATGCTTTGTCATGTTGTATATACTCAGAATATCTGTGTTAACTAGAATAAGAAATTAAGACAACATTCAGCAAATGTCACTTTCAGCACATATGAGCTCTCAGAACAAAGCTGCAGATAACACGCAGTTTAGTACTAAAAAGAGCTTTAAGTTCATCCAACTCTTTATTATTAGCATACATGTGGTTAGAAAATAAATAGCGTGGAAATATCTCCAACATATATAATTCAACCAAATAAATTCAATCTGCGAAAATACAGACTCAGAATTTTAGAAATCAAAGATCTTGTACACATTAAAATGTTAAGATTAATTTTTTCTCATGTATGGAAAACACATACTTATTCCAAATGTAACATAGTTATTCAAAACATTTTTAAGCTGCTTACTTAATTATAACACTGGTTTTGTAATTCTGGAGAGCCATTCTCCCTTCCCTAGAGACCTTCCTTTGTTCCTAGTGTTCAGGATGTTGATAGTGAAATGAATGGGACTCCTGGTTAGTGCAGGACTTAGCTTTCCGAACCTCAAGTTAGCTCTTGCTTTATGAGCATCCAGGACCGTAATTCAGGGGCACAACATCATGTCCAAAGAGATGCCAAAGGCTGCAAGGCCGCTATAATCAACATGAAGTTCTTACATTCAATATCATCTCATTCATTCATTTGTTGGTTTTCCTATTCATTCAGAAAAGATTTACTCAGCACAAACTTCTATGCAAGGTGCCTATTACATAAAGCCCAGGGTCCACGAAGCTGCATAAGACAGGGCCTAACGAAGCCCACAGTCTAGCCAGTGAGTAACGCACAAGTACCTGTGACAATGCAGTAAACCCTAAAATGAAGCAAATGAAAACATATTTCATTTCATTTCAAAATGGTGGGCTGATTAATTTTGCCCAAGAAGAAAATGTGGTTTAGGTGAAACAGCTACAAGGAAAAGCGATACTGGCCGGAGGTCATGGCTCATGCCTTTAATTCCAGCACTTTGGGAGGTCGAGGTGGGTGGATTACCTGAGGTCAGGAGTTCGAGACCAGCCTGGCCCACACAGGAAAACCCTGTCTCTACTAAAAATACAAAAATTAGCCAGCATAGTGGTGGGTGCCTGTAATCCCAGTTACTCAGGAGGCTGAGGTGGGACAATTGCTTGAACCCAGGAGGCAGAGGTTGCAGCAAGCTGAGATGGTGCCACTGCATTCCAACCTGGGTGACACTGCATTCCAGCCTGGGTGACACAGCTAGACTCCATCTTTAAAAAACAAAAAAGGAAAAGTGATACCTAATTTGGGACTTAAAGGATGAGCTGGATTTTAATGAGCATAGAAGGGGAAAATCAAGATGCTTCGGGCAGCGGGGGTACTGTTGGCAAAGGCATGGCAGTGTGGTCTTGTACAACAATGAAGGAAATACAAGTGTGAGGTGGCAAGTGGTTAGAGATGACTCTGGAATATGAGTTAGGTCAGGTTGTAAAGGGCTTTGAATGTTCAGGTAGAGACTTTATAACATAAGGAGGCAATAGATAAAAAAAGTTTATCATAATTTTTTGGTAAATCAAAACTCTCCTCTAAGAAAACCCACCTTAGTAAATCATTAGGTACGTTGGTCTTATCTGAATAAAATGAGGATTCATGCTTCTTTTCCAATGCAGAACAAAAATATGAATGCAAGTTTTGTTTGACTAGAGAAAGATTTTGAAATGTAAGTGAGTAAATAAAAAGAAGTAATTTAGAAATGGGGAATAAAACGCTGAAACTTGTTTTGGCAATTCTACCTCATAACTAGTTTCATTTCTCTCTATTCTCAAGCCCCCAACCCTGCATTACAATTTGTTCTCAAAAGCCTTCAATTATTCCACATTGACTACCAAATAAAATACATGTGCCGTATTTGGTATTTCCAGAACTTCACAATAATAACCTCACTTCCTTCTCCAGGCATATTTCTTCTAGCAATACTCTAGGAGACAAGTTTCCTGAAGCCAGGTTCTACAGCACTCAGACAACAGTGTTCAATGACGACTCCCACAGCGACGTTTCTCCTAAAGAGTTGAATCTATACCTATTCCAAGCTGATTATTTTGTGTTCGCATATACACGTGTGCATAAACATATTATTTTCCTATAGAGTTCAAGAAAATCAAGCCAGATGTAGGTAGTTGCACTAATTTTCAACTCTCATAGAAAGCTGACAGCCAAATTATACAGTAGTTCTCCCTTATCTGCGGGGGATACATTTTAAGATCTCCAGTGGATGCCTGAAACCTTGAATGGTGCTGAATCCAACTGCTTTCAATTTGAACACGTTTCTGTTCATATCTTCCACCCACAAATTTAATTCCTTTTCCATCTTAACTACACTTATCACACACTGTGGCTGTAACTTTTGCAGTGTGAGGTGCAATAGCAAAACTAACACGAAATTCTTTCTCTTCATTCACAATTTCATGGATAGACTTGTTCTTACCATAGATCTTAGCAACCTCAGCATACGATTTCTTTTCTTTCCTTGCTAAGTAGAGAACTTCCACCTGTTCACTTAAAAGAAGTACTTTATGGCTTCTCATTTTATATATATCTGAATTGCTAGCATCAATACTCTTGAGTTCAGGGGCCATGATGAAGTATAATAAAGTCACTTGCACATAAGCACTGCGATACTGTCAGTTGGTCTGATAACTGAGATGGCTACTAAGTGACTAGTGGGTGCGGAGCCTATACAGCATGGATATGCTGGGAAAAAAGAGGAGTCACACCCTGGACGGGCTGGTGTGAAAGTTCACTGTGCTACTCAGAATGATGTACAATTTAAAATTTATGAATTGTTTATTTCTGGAATGTTCCATCTAATATTTTTGAATCACAGTGGGAACTGTAGAAAACAAAACCACGGGAAGTGAAACCGTGGATAAGGGGGAATTAGAGTATTAAATGAATCAAACTTACTACGCAGTGAGCCAACTGGCAACAGTAACCCTAAAATAGTTTATCTGCTCAGTTGTACAGACTTAATATTTCACGAAAAATGATTTACCTAATGCAAGATAGAAACTCTGATTCATCTGTAAAACACAAACAATTCTCATTCAAAGACACGACATGAGGCTCCCAACAGACATCTTACTTCTCAAAGCAGGCTGTTAGCATGACAGTGAAGAAATCAGTCATGCTGGAGGCCCTGACATCTAGCCACAGGATCTCCACAGCCTTAAAGTGGGTAAATGGCAGTTCAGTGTCACAGTAGCACAAGAGGCTGGAGTCAGAGAGGTCAGGATTTGAATCCTGGCTCCATTCATTGGCTGCAAAACACTGGGCAAGTCACTTAACCTCTAAACCATATTTCTTTTATTTGTAAATTTGGAATAACTATACTTATCACACAGGGCTATTAGAAGGACCATATGACATATTTATATAGGTCCAGAGCAGGCATATCCTCCTCCTCCTCTTAATAAGAATAATAATGAAGAATATTTTATTGGACACTTATTAGAAGAAACTGAAGTGTAGAGAAGATGGTAGCTTGCCTGACTCCTCACAGCTATGAGATAATGAGGTAGTGGAGAAGCCCAGTGCCTTACACATGGTATGTGTAATATCTTAAATGACAGCTATTATTTTTACTACTACTACTGTTTCTTCTACTACTGCTATTAGTAGGCTTCTACTGTTATTTATGATGACAATATGGCATTCTGAAGGCAGGATTTGTATCTCTTATGTTCACTGCTGGATGACCTGATATATCAGTACATTTCATCAAATGAATTCAGGCCACAGTCCTTTTATTGGTGGCCTACGACTTCTAGCTTACATCCTTGACTCTGTATTTCCATCTCATCAACTCAGTTCTCTTGGGCACATGAGAATCATCAGGGAATCATCAAGACCTACAGAGATCCTGGCAGTTGGTTGCTGACATACTAACTGCCTGATTTGGGGAGAGACAGACACTGCCCAAACGGCCACCCCCTAGTGGACCAAACAACACCATTCTTTAAGTATTGGATTAATTTTTCTAATTCCTGCACTACATGAATCTAGTGCCAGTAAAGATAACAGTGCCTCTTTTTTCCTCTCTTTTTACCTATTGTCAGCTTAAAACTGGAATAGACTAGGTTAAAAGCTCAGGAAGAGAAATGTGAGGGTAGCTCACTGTGCTGTGATTATGCATCAAAAGACACTTCATAATCTCTATGCTCGCAATAAGACAGATGTCTAAGGCTTGCTCAATAACAGATTACCTTCACCATGACTGTAGCACTATTGCATCTTTCTAAATAAACAAGGGAGAGCATACAATGGTTTTAATTTGAATATATTTAAACACAAAATTAAAGGTGTCTTTTTTGTATAGTAACTATTTTCAATAGAATAAACAAGTTCTAAGTAAATAAGATGTTGATAACATTCATGATTCATAGCAACAAAAGAAGCTTTAATTACTACATTCTGTCTCCCAAAGCAGATTTTAAAAATTTTTTCTTGTGCCTTTGTGTCTTTCTTTATTCCCAAAATGACTTTGACAACATAAAACAAACCCAGTTGGATTCTGAAACTGAAGTCTTTGCAAAGAGTACCTGGTCTATCAATCCCTCAGTACTGGTACCGTTTACATTAAACAACTCATTCAGCCATTTCTTCAATATTTTATAATCATTGCCATCTTCATACCTGTTTGGGCTGTTTTGTCATTATAAAGACCCAGTGTATTGAGCCTTCAAAATGCGAGGCTTACCGATGCATCGAGAGCCATCTGTTGAGGTTACATATCCACGTGGACAAACACAAAAATAGCTTCCCACGGTGTTGGAACATTCACCAGTTTCACATATCCCAGGAATGATGCTGCACTCATCAATGTCTAATCAAGGGAAGAAGGAGAAGATGATTGAGAAAGGCCTTCATTAAATAGCTTTTAAAAGAGATTTTTTTTAAGAGTATGAGAGCATTCATGGTTGATTAGGTCAGATCATATAACCCTGAAGATACTCTTGTTTCAGGCCCCAAAGAATTTCTCACACATATCTATGGGAACTGAGATGAAAGTAAACTCCCATGGCAGTTAAAACAAGGCCAACTAAAGCAGAACTCTATACCCTTTTTTAAAAATGCAATTTAAATTGGAAATAAGTAAAGATGTCAATGTTTTAGTTTCCATTCTACATCAACTAGGGAATTATCCTACTAGAGCCTTTAAAAAAACACATACATGGATTACATTTTAAAATATAGAATAACTGTATTTGAAAATGTATAACTAATTTTCACACTATTTGAAGCAATGAAGAGTGGCAAATAACTTTTTTTTAAACTTGGCTTCAGTATATGTTTTTGTACTTACATTTGAATATGGGAGTATTTGACATTCTGGGAACAACTTCAATCTAAAATAATACAGAAACATGGTAAAGGGCAAAAACTTGGGAGGCTTTGGGAAGTGTCCAGTTTTCCTATTGTACCTCCCTACATTTATCCATTCAGCATACTCAATGCTGGAAATAGTCTATTTCCTTTCCCATTAATGAAAAGTCTGCTTTCTTTAAAATTTTCCTTAAAGCAGAAAACCCAGTCATTTATATAAACTTTTAATGTACTTCTCTTCTAGTTCAGTAAGCAGAGAGAGGTGGGAAGTCTAACAAAGCTGCAATTAGGGATAACTGGGAGCTAATTGCTAATACATTTAAAAAGGAAATGAGTCATTGTGAGAAAAATCCACCCAAATTCCTGGGAGGTGGCTGTCTTTTTTAATGAACAGAGGTAGCAAAAGCCAGTAACTAGAAGAAACAATAAAAGCCATACATACAGATAATTACTGAAAAGTCAAAATAAGCTGACTTTTAGTTTTTCTCTTTTCAGTTGCATTTATTCTTTTAAAATGTCCAATAAAAAAGGAAAAATAATTATATTCCTATTATAAACACACAAAATATGTTTAACCCCACGCTTAAAAAGAAAAAGGTTGCCAATGCCTTTCTTACATCCTTTCATTGGTCTATTCATTTTTTTTTCCATTTATTCTGGCAAGTCACTCTTGCCTACAAGCTTTATCATGAAATAACTATATGCTGTGTGTCTTCTTGGCATGTTCTTATAAAAAAAGTTACCAGATTCAGACATTCTATGAAATAATATCTTCATTTGAGGCTTAACACTTAGCCACTGAAGGCACAGAGGTACAAATCAAAAATCTACCAATTTCCCAAGACAGATCAGAATTCTAACATGAATTGACTACATGAGGAGTAAATACAAAATGTGGTCAAAGAGCTGCCATCAGACTTAATCCAACAAAATAAAACCACGTGTGCAAAATTAGGACCTGTTGCATCCTGTGTTGCTATCTTAGTGCAGTGCATCTTAATACAACCGAGCATGGATTCAAAAGAGAGATGGAACTAAACAGCTGTACTTTAATTACCACAGAAACTTATCATCACCTCTGGATAAGGAAGAGAAAAAGAAAAGAAAGAAAAGAAGGATACAAGGTAAAGCAAGCATTAAAAAAGTGAAGAACTAAAACTTGCCTTCTCACTCTCTTAACATCTAAAATTATATGAATTATCAAGGTGCTTATGGAGCCCAGGATTTATGCAAAATATTAAACATTAAGAGACTCAACTTTTTCATTTAAACATTGGCTTTTATTTCTAGGCATTTCGTTTCATAATAAACAACTTCCCTATGCCCTAGTCTTAAAACTCTTCCTGACAATAAAAAGAATAGAAAATTAAAATATGTTTGACATTTTCTTTTTTTGGATAAAATAAATCTGGGACATAGAAGGACATGTGGAGTGACATTAAATTTGTGGTTCTTCTGTTAAAAATTTTATTGTGCAAAAAAAAACCTATGTGTTTCACAATTCTCCTTACAATTGAGTAGGAACCCTAAAAGGTTAGCTTCAAAATAATTATACATAAAAGGCTCTCAGGTTTTTTATAAAAAATAGAAATGCTTTTAATTCATTTTTGGGCTAGACATCTACCATATTTTAAAAATTTAAAAATAAGGTGCTTTTTTAAAACAACAACAAAACCCCAAAATACTGACCAAAACCCCTACATTTTAATACAGTGATGCCCAATTGAGATGGGAGAGTTCCCTCGAGCCCCTCACAGGACTTGAGACAAGGGTGGCTTGTTTACTTGGCTGCCATGCTCAAACCCTTTGCTGGAGGGGAGCACACAGGTGAGCAGGTGCAGGAGCCAGGATGAGTGTTTCCGGATGCCGGCAGGAACAAACCCTGTACCAGCCCACGGCAGTGTCTAGGTGTTGCCGGTGACCTGTGGAGCCCCAGAAGGTGTGTGTTACAAACAATGCTTTTTTAGCTTTGCCACTTGCAGATGGCTTAAATGTTAAAAAGCTCATGCCCAGTGTGTTCAAATTCTTGTCTGGCGTCCAGGGAGAATCAGGTCACGTGAATGAACTGAAGGATGGTGTATGCAGAGGATTTTATTGAGCAACGGAAGTGGCTTTCAGTGGGATGGGGAGGTGGAAAGCGGACGGAGTGGGAAGATTATCTTCCCCTGGAGTTTGGTCATCCCCAGCGGAACTCCTCTCTGACCGTCCCCAGCTGAACTCCTCTCCAACCGTAGTCTCTGATGTCCAGCTGCCTCTTCTCCTCTCGACATTCAGATGCTTCTTCTCTCCTTCCTTGCCATGGTGCTCTGCTCCTTTGCCAGTGGAGCTTGGGGTTTTTATAGGTACAGGGTAGGGGATATGGTGGGCCAGGGTGGTTTTGGAAAAGGCAACATTCGGGCAGGAAAACAGGAATTCATGATCTCATTTAGGGTCACAGGTCCAGGCTTGAGGGTGGAGCCCTTGCCAGGGACCCCCACCCCGTCTTTGACCTAGTATTTCCCTGCCTCCTATCCGTATCACAATGTTTATCCATCAATTTAAATTTAGCATTAGCATTTATGTTCAGAAGGATACATGCATTTAGCTCTTTTGAATATTAGTTCTTCAATACTGTATGTCATAATCAGATTTGGAAGTATTATATCCACAAATATAAAGCATATATTATCTATGTATAAACAAGTGTGCCTAAAGGTGATAAGTCTGCTCATGGGAAAAAGCAGAGTCTTAACAATGGGAATTGGTTTCATCCATGTTCTGCACACTGAATATACTGCCACCCATCTCTCCTTGATCTTTTTTTGAAACTATATGAGTTTGCAGCTTTGGTCTGCAAATATCAGAAAAACTGATTTAAACTGATATAAATCAGAAATTTAATAGCTGTCATATCTGAAGTCTAGAAGTGGTTTCAACCAATGTGTCTTGTTCAGTTTCTGTGAGATATGTTCAACTAGGCCTTCCTCTGTATTTTGACTTGAGCTGCCTTCCCTGATGGGAGCAAAATGGATACAGCAGGTTTAGGCTATTCCTTTGACTGCGACACCTAGTGGAAGAGAGTGTCTTTTCCAGTGCTCTCTCCTGAGAGGAAGAAAACTTTTTCCAGAAGCCCCCAGCAAATCATCCCTTTTGTCCTAATTTCTCGAATTGGGTCACATGCTAATTTCTGAATGATTCCTCTGGCCAGGAAAATGTTCTGATTGGCATAGGCTTGGAGTCCTGAATGAATTTTTGTGGCCAGTCGAGTGAAGTTAGCTTCCAACTAATAAACAACAACAACAACAACAACAACAACAACAAACAGCATGGGCAACTGGGTCTGAAAATACACCACAGTTGAAGAATGCAGAGTGTACTAGAACAGCTGGGAAACTGATGGACAATAAGCTTAGCTAGTTAGGCATATGCTAAATCCTGAAAAGCCAAGCCAAGGACTGTGGCTTTTATTCTGAAGGTGATGAATACTGTCTATGAAGGAGTTTAAACAAAAGAATTACATAAGCCTATCAATATTTTAGAAAGATAGTCCTTGTGTTTAATGTGGACAGATGATATAATAGTCCAGGGATAAATGTTGAGAACTTGAAGTAAGGCTTTATGATGAGGAAGGGAACACATATTCAGGATATAATTTGAAGGAAAAATCAATAGGAAGGACTTTGTCACCAGAAAGATATCTTACACTACTATTTTGATTGACAAGGATGATGACACAGTGCTATTAACAAAGAATGGAACACGAATGGAAGAACATGTTTTACAGTTAAGTTGAGCTTTGGACATTTTGATCCTGAGATGTTTGAGAGAAACCAGTAAAAATTCTAATCTACAGAGCTAAAAATTTGGGTATGAAACTTAGCAAAGAGGTAAGTTATAAAGATGGACATTTGTGGTTTATCACCAAGTATAAGGATTGCCTTTGAAGTTATGGCAACATATGAGATTTCCAAAGAAGACAAATGAAAAGACTGGAATTGAAGGAGGAAACCATGAGAACTATCAACATCTAAGAAAAAGTCAGAGGAAGAAAAGCAGAATAGGAGTCTGGGAAGGAAGGATCATGGAGGAAGGAGGAAGAATGTGAAGAACGGAGGCTAAGGAAGAACACTGTGAAAACAGGTGGATTGTCAAGTGTGACTTCAAAGGGCAAAAAAAGAGAAAGACTGGGAAGTCTTCAGTAACGTGAAGACTCTGAACACAGGTTTTTTAAAAAAGGAAATCCAATCTAAACAAAACCATCTGACAGATTTCTGACTGCCAAACCACATAACCTCATATTTGTCAACCAACATTTCCTGTAAATCTTACACTAAACGGAATATAATGAATAATTTGATAAGTAGTGATAACATGATCTCAGATATCAATGAATTCTAAGAACACCCTAGAGAGACTGTCCATTCTTATAGGTACATGTCACAGAAAAAAAGCCATCCATGTAACAATTATGTTACAGAAACTTAGTACAAATAAAACAAGAAATTTTGTTTTAAAAACATGTTCTTAGAACATTTTGTTTCCATTGATGCCAAGAACTATACATATTTGGAATATTCTGTATAATATCTTTTTGATATAGAAAAAAGTAAGCATATTTTTGCATACACTGAACTTCCACTTATTCGTATACTGTTTGACATTAGGAAAATTCATGATTGAAGTGTTAAGTGCAATAATTTGCTGCCTATTTCCAGCTTTTCTAAAGACAACAGGCAATATCAATATTACAAATTGCAATGGAAAATTGATGTCTGCTTTCCTCTTTTCAGATTTCAAAAGCATGGTGTGTATCAACTGTACTCAGAATTTCAATTTATAAACAGCTTTACTGAGACATGATTCACATGTCATACAATTCACACATTTAAAGTGTAAAACTCAAATGATTTTAGTGTAGTCACAAGGTTGTGCAGCCATAACTACAACCTGATTTCAGAACATTTTCATCCCCCCCAAGGAAATTCCAGCCTATTAGCAATCATTCCTCCTATTCCTCTCCAAGCCCTATGCAACCACTGATCTCATTTCTGTCTCTATATATTTGTTTATTCTGGACAATTCATATAAATAGAATCATAAAATATGTGGTCCTTTGTGTCTGGCTTCTTTCACTTAGTTTACGTTTTCAAGGTTCATTCATGTTGGGGCATGTATCAGCACTTCATTCCTTTTAATTGCTAAATAATATTCTATTGTATGGATATACCACAGTTTATTCATTTATCAGTCAATGAATACTTGGGTTATTTCCATTTTTTATTTTTTGGCTATTATAAATAAAGTTGCCATGAACATTCAGGTATTCATTTTGTGTAGACATATGTTTTCATTTATCTTAGATATATACCTAGAAGTGGAATTGCTGAGTCATACAGTAATTCTATGTTTAACTTGTTGAGGAACTGACAAACTGTTTTCCAAAGCAGCTGTAATAATTTACATCCCCACTAGCAATGTATGAGGGATTCCTTCATACACACCACATCCTCACCTTCACTCATTATCTATATTTTTTTTTGCCTGTAGGTGTGAAGTGGTATCACATTATAACTTGGTTTGCATTTGCCTGATGATTAATAATGATGAGCATATTTTCATGTCCTTATTTGCCTTTTGCATATTGTCTTTGGAGAAATATCTGTTCAATTCCTTTGCCCAGTTTTTAATTAAGTTACTTATGTTTTTAACAAATGAGTTATAAAAATTCTTTACATATGTCCCACATGTTATATGATTTGCCTACGAATTTCCAAGTAAACCTTTTAAAAAAGTTTTTCATTAAAATATAACATTTATACATTTTTATGGGACACGTGGCATTTAGTCACACGCACAGAATGTGTAACGATCAAGTCAGGGCATTTAGGGTATCCCTCACATCTTGACTATCATTTCTAGTGGTAAAAATATTTCAAGTCCTCTCTTCTAGTTATTTTGAAATATAAAATACCTTGTTGTTAACTATAGTCACCCTACTCTTGTTATCAAACACTGGAACTTATTCCTTCTATCTAACTGTATGTTTGTACACATTAAGTAACTTCTCTTCATCCTCCACTATGGCCAAACATCCTTCCCAGCCTTTGGTAACTCTTATTCTACTCTCTCACTCCATGAGATCAATTTTTATACACATATGAATGAGACCATGAAATATTTGTCTTTATCTTCCGAACTCATTTCACTTAACATAAATACCCTCCAGTTCCATCCATGTTGCTGGAATTGACAGTATTTTATAACCAAGTAGTATTTCATTGTGTACATGTATCACATTTTTTTAATCCAGTCATCCAGTGATGAATGCTTAGGTTGATTCCATATCTTTGCCATAGTGAAAAGTGCTGCTATAAACATGAGGGTGCAGGTGTCCCTCTGATATAATAATTTCCTTTGAATAAATGCTATGTAGTGGAATTGCCAGATCACATGGCAGTTTTATTTGTAATTTTTTGAGAAATATCCATACTGTTTTCCATATTGGTTGTACTAATTTACATTACCACCAACAGTGTATAAGAGTTCCCTTTTCTCCACATCCTTACCAGCATCTGCTATTTTCTGTCTTTTTAATAATAGTGATTTTAACTGGAATAAGATGACATCTCATTGTAATTTTGATTTGCATGTCTCTCATGATTAGTAATACTGAACATTTTTTCAAGTATCTCTTGACCATTTTTATGACTTCTTCTGAGAAATGTCCATAGTTTGCACATTTTTTTTTTTTTTTTAGACAGAGTTTTGCTCTTGCTGCCCAGGCTGGAGTGCAATGGGGCGATCTCGGCTCACCGCAACCTCTACCTCCCAGTTCAAGCAATTCTCCTGCTTCGGCCTCCCAAGTAGCTAGGATTACAGGCATGTGCCATCACACCCAGCTAATTTTGTATTTTTAGTAGAGATGGGGTTTCTCCATGTTGAACAGGCTGGTCTCAAACTCCTGACCTCAGGTGATCTGCCCGCCTCAGCCTCGCAAAGTGTTGGGATTACAGGCGTGAGCCACTGAGCCCGACCCCATAGTTTGCAAACATTTTATCCAATTGAACAGGACTGACTCTTCACTCTGTGGATTATTTCCTTTGCTGTTCAGAAGCTTTTAGTTTAATAGAGTCCCATTTGTCAATTTTTGTTTTTGTTGCCTGTGCTTTTGAGTCGTAGTCATAAAATTCTTGCCCAGACAATGTCCTGGAGTGTTTCCCATATGCCTTCTTCTAGTAGTTTTACGGTTTCGGGTCTTATGTTTAGGTCTTTAATCCATCTTGAGCTGATTTTTGTATATGGTGAGAGACAGGGGTCTAGTTCCATTCTTCTGCATATAGATATCCAGTTTTCCCAGCACCATTTACTGAAAAGGATGTCCATTCCTCAGTGTTGTTTTGGCACCTTTGGTGAAAATCTGTAAATACGAGGATTTATTTCTGGGTTCTTTATTCTGTTCCACTGGTCTAGTATCGTTTTTATGCAAGTATCATGCTGTTCTGGTTACTACAGCCTTGTAATATATTTTTGAAGTCAGGTTAGTGTGATGCCTCCATTGATTCTATATGAATTTTAGGATTGTTTTTTCTAATTCTGTGAAAAATGACATTCATATTTTGATAGGGATTGCACTGAATCTGTAGATTGTTTCGGGTAATATAATCATTTTAATGATATTAATTCTTCTGATCTATAAGCATGGAATGTCTTTCCATTTGTTTGTGTCCTCTTCAATTTCTTTTGTAAGTGTTTTGCAGTTTTCCTTATGGAAGAATTCACCTCCTTAGTTAAATTTATTCTTAAGTATTTTATTATTGTTTTTGCAGTGATGGTAAATAGAATTGCCTTTTGAGTTCTTTTTTTAGCTATTTCATTATTGGTATATAGAAATGCTACTGATTTTGTAGATTGATTTTTTTATCCTGAAAATGTACTGAATTTATTTATCAGATCTAAGAGGTTTTGGTGCAATTTTTAGGATTTCTAAATATAAGATCATGTCATCTACAAAGAGGGACAATTTGATTTCCTCTTTTCTAATTTGTATGCCTTTTATTTCTTTCTCTCTTGTCTGATTGCTCTGGCTAGGACTTCTGCAGTCTGTTGAATATAAGTGGTGAACGTAGGCATTGTCTTATTCCAGTTCTTCGAGGAAAGGCTTTCAGCTTTTCCCCATTCAATATGGTGTTAGCTGTGAGTGTGTCATACATGGCATTTTTAATGTCGAGGTATGTTCCTTCTATGCATAGTTTGTGGAGGGATTTTTCATGAAGGGATGATGGATTTTATCAAATGCTTTTCCTGAATCTATTGAGATGATCATATGGTTTTCATCCTTCATTCTGCTGATGTGATGTATAATGCTATGGATTTGCATATGTTGAACTATCCTTGTATCTCTGGGATAAATCTCATTTGATTGTGGTGTGTTATCTTTCTGATGTGCTGTTGGATTCAGTTTGCTACTATTCTGTTGGGGATTTTTACGTCTATATTCACCAGGAATATTGGCCTGTAGTTTTTTTTTTGTTGTTGTTTTGTCCTTGTCTGGTTTTGTAGAATGCATTAAGGACAGTACTTTCCTTTTCAATTTTTGGGAATAGTTTGAGGAGAATTGGAGTTAGTTCTTCTTTATAATTTTGGTAGAATTTGGCAGTGAATACATCCAATCCTGGGCTTTTCTTTGTTGGGAGATGTTTTATTACTGATTAAGTCTCATTGCTTATATTGGCTTGTTCTGGTTTTCAATTTCTTCCTGATTCAATCTTGGTAGGCTGTATGTGTCCACAGATTTATCTATTTCTTCTAGACTTTCCAGTTTGTTAGCGTATACCTGATTAAAATAGTCTTTAATAATCTTTTGCATTCTGTGGTATCAGTTGTTATGTCTCCTTTTTCATTTCTAATTTTGATTAGTTAGTCATCTCAACTAATTTTGTTAGTCATCTCTCCTTCTTATTGATTACTCTAACTAGTGGTTTATCAATCATGTTTATCTTTTCAGAAAAACCAACTTTTCATTTTGTTGATCCTTTGTATTGTTTTTTCAGTCTCTATTTTGCTTAGTTTTGCTCTGATCTTTATTTCTTTCCTTCCACTAATTTTGGGTTTGGTTTGTTCTTGCTTTTCTAGTTCCTTGAGGTGCATCATTAATTGTTTTACTTAAAATCTTTGTACTTTTTCTGACCCAGGTATTTATTGCTACAAACTTCCCTCTTAGCATTACTTTTGTTGTATAACATAGGTTTTGGTATGTTGTGTTTCCCTTTTCATTTGTTTCAAGACATTTTTAAAATGTCCTTATTCCTTTCTTCATTGACCCATTGATTTCATTCTTCAATGGTCATTTAGGAGCATGTTGTTGAATTTCCATGTATTTGTACATTTTTCAATGTTTCTCTTCTTATTGATTTCTTGTTTTATTCTACTGTGATCTGAGAAGATATGTGGTATGATTTTGATTTTTAAGAAATTTGTTGAGACTTGTTCTGTGACCTAACATATGGTCTCTATCCTGGAGAATGTTCTATGTGCTGCTACGAAAAAAGTGTATTTTGCATCCATATGAACTTTAAGATTAGTTCTTCAATTTCTGCAAAAAAGCAAGCTTCAATTTTGACAGGGATTGTGTTGCATTTATAGATCGATTTGGAGAGTACTGCCATCTTAACAATATTAAGTTTTTCAATCTGTAAGCATGGTGTATATTTCTGTTTATTTAGATCATTCTTAATTTAACAAGGCTTTACAGTTTTCAGTGTACAAATCTATCACTTTCTCTGCTAAATTTATTCCTAAGCCATTTATTCTTTGTATAAAAATAAAATTCATTTTTGTACATTTATCTTGCACAATTGCAACTTTGCTTAAATCATTCATTGGTTCTAATAGTTTTTAGAGCACACCATAGCCACTTTAGTGTATTCCTTATTCACATCAGTTGTTACCTTGTCCACTAAACACGTGTCATCTACAAATAGAGATAGTTTTACTTCTTTTTTTCCAGTCTGGGTAACTTTTATTTACCTAATTGCATAATTGCCTTGGCTAGAACCTGTAGTACAATGTTGAAGAGAAATGGTGAGAGTAGACATCCGTCTTGTGCCCAATCTTAGGGAAAGCATTAATTCTTTCACCATTAAGTATGATGTTAGTTGTAGTTTTTCATAGATGCCCTCTATCAAGTTGAGTACGTTCCTTTCTATTCTTATTTTTTTTCTTTCTATTCTTGATTTTCTGATTATTTTTAGAATACAAGGGTATTGGCTTTTTTTCAAATGCTTTTGGTTTTTTGCATATATTGAGGTGATCACGGCTTTTGTCTTTTATTTAAATAATATATTACATCAATTAATTTTCAGATGATGAACCAATCTGGCATTCCTGAGATAAATCTCAATTGATAATGATGTATAATTTTTTTTTTGTTTTGAGACAAGAGTTTCGCTCTTGTTGCCTGGGCTGGAGTGCAATGGCATGATGTCGGCTCACCACAACCTCCTCTTCCCAGGTTCAAGTGATTCTCCTGCTTCAGCCTCCCAAGTACTAGCTTGGATTACAGGCATGCGCCACCGTGCCTGGCTAATTTTGTATTTTCAGTAGAGATGAGGTTTCTCCATGTTGGTCAGGCTGGTCTCAAACTCCCAACCTCAGGTGATCTGCCCACCTTGGCCTCCCAAAGTGCTGGGATTACAGGCGTGAGCCACCGCACCCGGCTGATGTATACTTCTTTTTATATGGGGTTAATTTGATAATTGACAATGATGTATAGTCTTTTCTATATGGGGCTGGATTTTTTTCTTGAATTTTCAGAGACTTTATATTGTTGGTATTTTTTAAAAAATGTATTTCATGAGTTAAATTCTTATTTTACTTGGGAGAGAGTCTACCAAGGTGCTTATATCACCACTCTGAAAGCCTTGTCCTCCCATTCCATGTTCTTTTTAACTGAATTCAGGTTTTCTAATTTAATATGAACCATTAGCCATTGGAAGAGATCTTACTTATTACATTCTTATTATAAACAAGAAAGCTGGCATACTAACTTTTCCAGACCAGCCACTTAACATAAAAACTTTTTCCTCTAATAGATAATTTGTTTGTGGGAAGGGGGGCAAATGTAATCCCCAGGATCTTTTGATTTTTTTCCCATACAGCATAAAAGTATACATCAAAGCTGGCAAGGATAGTTATGAAATTTCTGAATTATCATTGTTTTACCTTCAGCTTCAAAAAACAAATGTTAGCTTTAGCTATAGTATATACATTGATCAAAGGTATTTTTTACAGAAAAGGGTTGAATCAGACTGAAATTTAAACACATTGAAAATTTAGCTTACCGATGACAACTAAATGGCCATAAATGGGTATATCTCTTAAATAAATATTTTGTTTGAAACAAAAAGAAACCATAGTTAATGAAAATTATGCTATTCATTCTTTAGAACTCTCAGCTTCTCTTAAGAAATCAAATAAACAGATATTGATTGGGCATATACTATTCATTCATGAACTCATTAAGTAATTGCTAATTAAAAAGGCCTTTGATTTGCCACATATCAAATACCTAAATGTGAAACAAGGCACAATATAATTTATTCCATCAAAGAAGATTAACAACATGTTACCTCAATTCAACCATGAGAATCGGCAAAAGTTCTTGGCAGACATAGTTATTGATTGATAAAGGCCTCTAAAGAATGGGGTGGAACTTTGGCATGCAAGGAAGACAGGAGGGAGGAGTTCTTCCAGACAATGAAAATACTCTAGCTAAAGTATGGAGGTAGCCAATTATAAGGCATGGATGAGAAATGGGCAGCTTTCCATGACCTGAGGGCATTTACTTAGAAAACAATAAAACTAGAAAGTTAAGTGACAGGCCTAGAATGCCATTTTCAGTAATCTGTCCTTGCATTGTAGGCAATGAGGAGTGACCAAATCATTAAGCAGGCAAGGAGAGTGATCAGAACTTCACTTTAGGCAAAGATTTCTACCAATGTCGATAAAGATGATCAGGGCTGACGTAGAAATGGGTCAGGGACAGCAGAGATGATGGCATAGTCTCAGTTCCAGCTAATGAAGGTGGGACTGGGAAAGAAAAGAATACATGAAAAAATATCCTGAAAGTAAAAGCAAGAATAAGGGAAAATGGCAATAAGTTTCATTATTGAGCTAATATTAATAAAATCAGTAAAGTAAAAAATACATTCTGGGAAAATTAATGACTTCATGATTAACAATTTGAGCTACTAATATCTAAAAATTGTTGACTGTCTAGAGTAAGTCTTTGCAAGGTGACTGGAATCTATGGGTATAGACAGTTGAAACCATCAATGTGGATAAAATCAGTTGAGATGAATAATATAAAATGAAGAGATCACATGAGAAGAAAAAATGTTAAAGATAAGTCCTAAGGGGATATATTCATTTGAAAGAAGGAAGCAAGTGAAGATAAAGAAAAGGTAAACAGAGTCACCAGTATTACTGAAAAGCTATTATGTTTTAAGAAAGTCAATAGCAGGAGGCAGAATAATAGCCACCCAATGATATCATATTTAGAACCTATCAGTATGTGAGCTTGCATGACAAAGAGAATTATGGTTGTTAATCAGCTGATCTTGAGATGCAGAGAAAATCCTAGATTATCTGGTCCTCTGTCCAATGTAATTACAAGAATCCTTATCAGTAGAACAAGGAAATAGAGTGTCAGATTCAGAGACAGATTTGAAGATGCTACACTACTGGCTTTAAAGATGGAAGAGGCCACAAGCCAAGGAACGAGGGTAGCCTCCCGAAACTTGAAAAGGCAAAAAAATGGATTGTGCCCTAGACACTTCAAAAGAATGTAATCCTGCCAACACCTTGATTTGGGCTTGGTTAGATCATTCTGACTTCTGATCTCTAGAACTGTAAGACAATAAATCTGTTGTTTTAAGCCACAAAGTTTGTGGCAACATGTTATGACAGCAAAAAGAAACTAGTATGTTGAGGAAAAATAATTAAGAAGAAACAGAATAAGCAAGAACACCAAATGCAATGAGGGATTCTAGGGAACACAAGCAATTTTACAAAAGGATAAGAAATAAGTAGAAACTTGAGATAACTGGTATACACTAAGCTTTTGGGAAAATTTGCAGTGAAGAAAGGCAGCAAGAAATAGTATAGTGAGAAGTGACTAAAGAGATGAAAGAGTGGTTTTATGGTTAATGTGTTTTAGGATGGCTTTGCAGGTAAAGAGGAAGAGTCAGGAAAGAGAAGAGATCCCAACTAGAAAATGAACTAATTAATGGCGGGAGTTAAAAGGAGTACAGAAAGGTGATGGAATTAACGTGCAGAGCTGGAACATTTTGCTCTGGAAAAATGTGAAGACACTTCATCAAAGACAGGGGAAATGGAAAATAAGTATGTAGTAAGAGAACTGAAGTTGAGTAAGTTCATGTCAGATATCTTTTACTCTTCTCAAGAGAGTAAAATAGAGTACAGATGTTACAAAACTTTACTGTGTGTTAAGAATCACATGGACAGCTTATTAAACATGCAGATTTTGACTTCCAGTCAAAAAGCTTTGGTACTATCCTTTTTTTCCAAACACATAGCACTGACAGATGACATATAAAAAGAGAAAAACAAAAAAAGATGCAGCTGGTTTCAAAATAAAAGATAAATATTTCTTTAGACCACAAATAGTATTGAAAAACAGTGAGCTAAGCTGAAACTAGTTGGACTCCTTCTCCAGAAGCCGTCAGTGGTGGCCAAGAGACTGAGATTATACCTGATGACAATATGGTGAGATAAATTCTATAGCAGAAATAGTGAAAGGTAGTGAGAGAATGCAGAAGAGAAAGGGGCCAGGAAAGACTTCCCTGGGAAAGTGACAGTTAAATTGAAACAGATAAACAGGCCATGAAAATCAAATGGAATATTCTTCTCCAGGTAGAAGGAAGAGCATTCACAAAGGCCAGGTGTATTAGTCCGTTCTCACACTGCTAATAAAGACATACCTGAGACTGGGTAATTTATAAAGAAAAGAGGTTTAGTGAACTCACAGTTCCACATGGCTGGGGAGGCCTCCCAATTACGGCAGAAGACAAAGGAGGAGCAAAGTCACATCTTACATGGTAGCAGGCAAGAGAACATGTGTAAGGGAACTCCCCTTTATCAAACCATCAGATCTCATAAGACTTATTGACTATCAGAAGAACAGCTTGAGAAAACCCACCACCATGATTCAATTACCTCCCACCAGGTCTCTCCCACAATAAATGGGGATTATTGCAACTCAGGGTGAGATTTGGGTGGGGACACAGCCAAACCATATCACAAGGCAAGAGAGAGCATAATTTATTGAAGGAACTAAATAAATCTACCTGTGTCTGAATCAGAATGTGTGAAAAGAAGTTAGGCTGGAGAGGTAAACAGAATGATCAGGCAGGAACTTTATCCTGAGAATGGGAGATCCACATAGGAAAGTGACATGACCAAACTTGTGATCTAGAAAGGCAGTCGTGCAGCAGTGTGGAGAAAGGATTGCAGTGGAACATGTAGGAGATAGGAGTCCTTAAGGAAAGCTGTTTCAGAAATCTAGAAGAGAGACGTTAGTGACAAAGGCAGGGAAGTGGATGAATTCAAAATATATTTAGGAAATATATTTAGACTCCACCTAAATGTCTTGATGATAAAATGGGTGATTTGTACCCAGGTTTATAACTTGGGAAAGAATGAATGATTGTGCCAATCACTGTCATGATGAATGTGAGAAATGATGATAAGGTATATGTGGGGTGGGTATAGTGGAGCTGAAGACTCGGTCTGTGTATGTTGAGTTTGAGATAATTGTGGGATGTTTAAAGTATACGTGCCTGGCAGGCAGCTCCAGACAAAGGTAGGGAACTCAGAAGAGAGAGCTGTATTGTAGTTTTGGGAGCCAACTGCTTACAGATGATTGTTCCGCAGGGATGTTTCAGTAAGATAAAAAATGCAAAAGGTCCATCTAGTGACATCGATGAAATTAGTTTCACTTGACTGGTGAGAATAATCCCTAGATTAGAACGGGTTCGGGAGTTAATCAGAAGAAAGAAAACAGAGAATGATTAGGGATAATTCCAAAGTTTGATGTGAACAAGAAGGAAAAGCGAGGGCAGTTACGCAAGGAGAAGATAAAAAGGGAAGGATATTTTTTAGAATGATGGAAAACACCAAGGGTTATGCAGAGGATGAAAGCCTGTGGTCTGTCACATTATATCATTATTTTTGCATTATTTCAGGATTTTACTATAGTACAATATATATTCTTTCTTGTCCCTCTTTTCTATTGTTATTAGTCTAAGGAAATACATTGAAAATAGTCTTTGTTATCATTAATAGGAACTAAGGGAACTTTTTAATTAAGAGCTTTTTGTTCACTTAGGCTGAATAATTGCATTTTTGAAAGGCTACTACTGCAGCAAAGCAATGAAAGGTTCCCTTTTGGCCTGAAATCAATACTGCATCTTTCTAAACACTAATTTGCAGTAACTCAGGCATGAAGTAATAATGGTGGCAAGAGGCAGCTCCATCACAGTGCTTTTTAACATTATAACAGTCTGAAAGCTATCTCTATTTCAAAATACATAAAAGTTACTGATAACATAGTCAAAGAATATGAGTTTGAATATTTGGTCTGCATTCCAAAGCAAATATTTCTTGGAAGGCATAGCTGTTTGCCAGCAGTAGTTTTTCTTTCTCTCTTTTCCTTTTCCTTTTTTTTTTTTTTCTCTCTCTGTCCCTCTGTCTTTTTCGGAGGGAGGTAATTTACTCAAGTGGAAGTATTTTGTCACCTTTTGTTAGTCCAAATTTAAGACACATTAGGACAAACTTCAAACTTAAAACACAGACCTTTAAGACAAGTGAGATCAAGTTATTTATGTTTTAAAATACTGAAGACTTAACATGATGACACTAAGCTTTACAGGGGAATATTTTTTAACAATTAAGTGACAAGCTGTGAAAACCATGTCCTCCAGAAAATTTCTTTCATCCAATTTCCTCACTTTTCACAATTGCCCTAAACATTTTAAATAAAGGGAATTTAAACTGAAAGACTCCCTTAATGTTGGGCAAAATCTAAAATTTCAGCAATGCACAAGTCAGGAAATTCCAAAGTTAAATTTACTATACTTATTTGAACTTGGCAAAGCTGCAAGAATTTAGAATTTGGAATGTAGTATTTAATAGGGAAAATTTAATATTTTCCCATTAAGCATCAGTACATGAAGGTGTGATCATAAAATCCTGAGGATTTTAAAACGAATTTTTGCATAATGCAGTAAGAACATTAATTTAAGAAGTATTGATCTTTTATCAGTACTCTGAGGATGCATCTAAAAATCATTTATTTTTTATCTTCTAAATAAACGGCACCAAATGAAAAAGAAATCCACCCTACATTCCACTATAGAATTATCATATAAATGAGCATTAGCCTCTGTGTTTTTCATACTTAATACCATAAAAAGAAAGAAACTCAATGAAAATGGTACCCTCATTCACTGAGACACATACATGTGCAATTTTTATGAAGAATGTTAATCTTCAAATTCGTAGAGTTGAATTTTCTTATTATTGGTTGATTTTCTTATTCTCTTGACAGTTTACATTCATATGTACCCTATTTAAATTTAAAAAGTAGCTGCACATACATTGAACTACATAGACCTAGCTGTGTATATGCATAAAGTAGGTTCTGTACGTGTGAAGGTGTGAGTAGGGAGAAGTCACTCCTAATGCTTTGCCTGTAAACCACACACTTTGATGTTCTCAGTGGGGTGATGGAATTGCATAAACCCAACAAGCCATTCACTGGCATTCTCTATGCAAAACGACAAATTCAAAATAGCTGAATGGGGAGACTACCAATTCTGTGGCTGAACCTCATTAGGACCACACTAACTATGCTAATACAGCACAGACACATTCACATTACACATCTGGACAATTCTCAAGTGCACCCACACACTTCAGAGATCTTCACCGAGACTTTGAAAACCTTCATATTTGAAATTCCCTTTTCCTTAAGTTACTCAGAGCACCTGCTGTTTGATGATTTATGCAAAAGTTAAACTTTTGCCTGTAGACTTAGAACGATAAGTCATGAAGCTGAAAGTGTTTTGAATAGTTTCATGTCAACTGAGAGAATATATGGTAAATGGGTATTTGAAACTGCTAGAGTGCAAGCAGAAAGCAACTATTTCTCCCACTGCTGTTTTGCATATTCTCTCTTGACCAGTTCTTTCTTGACCCTAGGAAATCTCATGCAGTTCACACAGGTTTTCCAATCCCCTTCAGATAAATAAAATGTAACAAATCTAACAGTCTAATCTTTCATTCAGTTAAAACTTCCCTTCTTCCTAGGGTGAGTATCCCCCAGGCTCAGAAGCCCTCAGTAATGAAGGGGCATGGTGTCTTCTTTCTTCTATCTTTCCAGTCCTTTCTTTCTAGCTGGTAACTACTATGAGCACTTTCAAGGTTGCAGTAAGGACGTGACAGGACAGGTACTAGGAACGAAGATCTTTCTTGATTATGGAGCTATAATATCCTGGACTTTTCCTTCCCAGTCTCCTTTGTTGGTGCTTTCTCATTTCCTGCACCTCTAAATGTTGAAATGTTCTAGGGCTCAGCACTTGGACTTCTCTAGCAAAACGCCTCCCCTGACTGACTTTATCCAGTCTCATGGCTTTAAAGACCAACTCTAAGTTGAAGACTTCCAAATTTATATTGCCAACCTTGACCTTGCCCTTGAACTTGACTCATATATGCTGTCTAACAGATGTCTCAAATTAACCCTCTAAAACTGAGCTCCTGAGATGGAGGTGGGACCCCTTGTAGGGGTCTGAGCTTCTGCCCACCCCCCTGCCACTGCCCCACCAAGCATGGAAATAAAAGATAATCTTGAGTTCCTTCGAGAGAAAGTCCAGGCACATAGCTAGTCCTGAGAAGTAAATGAGCAACTTAATAAGCAAGAAGGTAATAGTAGCTTAAAACAATAACCAAGGAAGTTAGAATAATGAGATTTTTGTTCTCTATAGAAACTAAATATAGCACCTTACCATTATATCCCTGAGTTGTTTTTCAGAAACCCTGACCCCCACCAAAAGGATCTGCTGGCACATAGACCTCAGACCAAGGGAAACTGAGGACTGAACTCTGACCGCCATTCTTTCTTCTAAAGTTCTTCTTGAGGCACCTGGAGAAAGCCATGCCCGCGTGCCAGAGCTAACATTCTTTTCTGCTGATTTCAATTTTAAATAAAGCTGCTCTTTATTAATCAACTGCAAATTGGAAAATATTTGGCTCTACCTATGGTCTGTAAGCCCCTGGTTCAAGATTTAAGATACCCAGCCTCTTTCAGTCAAACCAATGTATAAGCTCCATGTATTGACTTAGGACTTTGCCTGTAACTTCTGCTTTCCCGCCTTTAGAAATCCTTACCTATAAGCCATTGGAGAGTCCGGGTCTGAAGCACGAGCTGCCTGATTTTCCCTGCTGGGCACCCTGCAATAAATGCCTCATTTTCTTTTGCTGCAATCTCGATGCCAGTGTTTGGCTTACCTGCATTGGGCAGGTGAACCCAAGTTCGGTGCGGTAAACATTCCTGATAACTTTTCTCCTCGCTATGATCTCCCCACAGATGTTCTCCATCTCAGTTAATGGCAATTTCAACCTTCAGTTCTACAAACTTCGAAATTACTCAATTCTTTTCCTCTCCTACCCCACAACTGATCTGTCAACAAATTCTTCTGGCTCAGCCTTCATAATACATCTGGAATTCAACCACTTCTCATCACTTTTACCACAAAAACCCCTGGTCCAAGCTACCATCAAGTCTCACTTAGATTATTGCAGGAGCCTCCCAAGTGGTCTCCATGCTTCCCCACTTGTTCCCTTATTATCTTGTTACTACCCAGCAGCTGGAGTAAACCTTCCAAAATGAAGGTCAGAATATTATACTTCTTAACTGAAAAGCTCTAACAGCTCCCATCCTTGAGAATTCAAACTAAAGTCCAAAGTATGCACCGTGGCTGGCAAAGCCCCTCCCCATTTGGCCCTGGACTACATCTCTAAACCCATCTCTTACTAATTAATCTCCTCCTTAGTGCTCAGCTCCAGTCACACTGGACTCCTAATGTCGTCCCCTAGATACCTCAGGGGTGCCTCTACCTCAGGGGCACTGCACTTGCCGGCCCCCATCAGGAATTCAGCCCTGGTTTATCACTTTACTTCCTTCAGATCTTTGCTGAAATAAGGCCATGTCAGTGACTTTCCCTGGTTGCCTGTTTAAAATTCCACACCACATTAGCATTTTATAGGCTCTCATCCTGTTTTATTTTCTTTCTGACATAGCACAGACTTTAGTTGTTTACTATCTGTCTCTTGCCTCTATAATGTAGCCTTTATGAAAGCAAAGATTTTGATCTGTTTTGTTCATTACTCTATTCCCAGGGTCTAGAACAGTGACGGAACTCCGTAAATATATTTTTGTATGAGTGATTCTGGTATCAGTGCCATCTGGGTGTGGCAGGTCCAAAGCCTAGTGTGTTTTGAGAATCCTCCTAATCCTAAGGTCTCTCACCTCTCACAGATGATTCTAGGGATAATAACTCCTCTACCTGGCCACTCTCATTGGCCCCAGGTTCCTGACAGCTTATCCTCATGCTGGGATCAGCCACCCTCCAGGTAGTTGCATGGACAGAGCCCCTCTCAGGACAATTCAACTCATCTGTTTTCTGTGAGGCCCTCAACTGGCAGATGGGAAACTCACATGTCCTCTGCCTTTCAAACTCTGGAAACGCAGAACAGCCTTTCCAGGTGTGAGTCAGGCTGTACTCCTTACCTTCTCCCTCTCCCACACTCTAGTTCATGGATGACACTTTTCAAAAAAGATCC
Organism: Gorilla gorilla gorilla; assembly: GCF_029281585.2. NCBI lineage: Eukaryota > Metazoa > Chordata > Mammalia > Primates > Hominidae > Gorilla > Gorilla gorilla. The sequence goes on from NC_073228.2 coordinate 132,307,954, forward strand.
CCAATACCGTTCTCTTCAGTCTCCTTAAGGATTCTCTTTTTACACAGCTTGGGGGTGAGCGATGGGCCACTAAAGGCAAAACAGTCTTCCCCTTCCTTTCGTCACTTCTGTTCTCCCTCCTCCCACTCCTACTGCCCACCCGCTATACAAATACTGAAGACAATGGTTTACAGTATAGCAGTATTCCTAAAAAAATCGGAAATGAAATTTTAATTATCTTCTTAAAAAGGAACAGATTTGAGAATATATTTTATTCATGAAATCCACACCATTTTTAAATTCCAGGTAGAAATATTAATATGTAATTAACTAGCCATTGTAAATAGTGTTTATATATACTAGCATAAAGGATCTATACACGACGTAACATTATACTTTGTGGAAAAAAACATCAAAATAACAATCTTCCACCTTCAAACAAGGAAAATGAAGACATAGAAGAAATATTTTAAATGTATAATCAAATTTCACATTAATGCCAGGACACTATACTTCCTGTTTTGCTTTACTTGTTAATTATGAGAAATATTTTTTCTATCATAGTAAATTAAGAAAAACATTCCATGTGGGAGAAAAATTATGATAATTTAATTTGTGAAAGATGATATGCAACGAGTTTATTAAGTTGAATTAATTTCTAAGCCTACAGTTAAATTTTTACAGTATGGTTTCACTAAAGCATAAATGAGAACTTTTTTCTTTTGCAAATTTCAAGTTTTCTGTTACAAAACATCTTCAAGCACTACAAATCTGTTGTACTTAGAATTCAACAAAACAAGAAAGCAACCTCTGAGACTTTCTTCACATATCATTTAAAGCAATTTTTTTATTCTTGCATTTCCTTTCCTGTGAGTTACCTTCTAATATTTTAGTTATTTTTCTGTTAGGTGTTAGCCATTTTCTTTACCTATTTCTAGGGGTTTGCCTTTAATTTAGCCATTTGCCTTAAATATTACTTGCAAATATTTTTTCTTTGGCATTTTTCTTTTGACATTCTTTTTGATGTCTTTGCCAGTAGTTTTTTCATTTTTCATTTTTTTTAAACTTTTATGTAGTTGAATATATCATTTATTTTCTTTTATAATTTCTGGATTTTGAACATAAAAGAATTCTCTTATGTTGTATTATTGTACATTTATTGTTCTATTTAAAATTTAAGTCTTTACTTTTTTGTTATATTTGGCTTACTTCCTTATGTTTTACATTCATATTTCAAACATAGCATTATGTTTAAAGCACTTTCTTTCTTGTTCACGTTCGTGTCTAAAACAGAACCTATTTATGTCTAAGCCTATAGCAGTAGTTGCTTATATGTTTTCTCTTGCAAAATCACATTGAAAAAATAAAATACAGGCCAGTGAGGTGGCTCACGCTTGTAATCTCAGTACTTTGGAAGGCTGAGGCGAGTGGATCATTTGAGGTCAGGAGTTCAAGACCAGCCTGACCAACATGGTGAAACCCTGTCTCTACTAAAAATACAAAAATCAGCCAGGTGTGGTGGCACAGGCCTATAATCCCAGCTACTCAGGAGGCTGAGGCAGGAGAATCACTTGAGCCTGGGAGGCGGAGGCTGCAGTGAGCCGAGATCACACCAGCACCACTGCACTCCAGTCTGGGCAACAGAGTGAAACCCTGTCTCAAAAATAAATAAATAAATAAATAAATAACACAAAATACTGATTGCAATAGCATGAACTTCTTTTCAAGTGCCACACTGACTCATATCCCATGTAGTATACAGGTAGACAAACTCATAAACATAGAACAACTGAAATGATTTGGATAATGTTGAGAGAATTTCATGTCTTCTAATTTCAGGAATGCCCAGGTTTTAACAGCAGTCTAGACAATAGTAGAGAAGATTAGAAAGAGAAGTAATATAACGAAGAGTAGAAAAAATAGGAGGTGATAGTTGGGAATAAGTAAGGTAGATCTACAAAGAAAAACAGTAGAGCCAAATTTATTGTTATCTTAGTGGGCCATTCCTTTCCCTTTGGAATTTTCTGGCAAAAATAATAAGATCCTGAGTTCCTGTTTGACAACACTTACTTTAAGAATTAAAATCGCTTTCTAATACAGCAGTCTCTCCTTCTCTGGGAAATATGTTCCATGACCCTCAATGGATGCCTGAAACCATGCATGGTACTGAACCTGATTGCTGTCAATCAGGAACATGTTTCTGTTCACGTCTTCTACCCACAAATTTCGTGCTTTTTCCATTTTTAACTAAGTGCTTAACATGTACTGTTGCCATAACTTTTGCAGTTTGAGGTACAACAGCAAAACCAGCACAAATTTCTTCTTCCCTCTTCGCAATTACACAGATAAAAAATCTATTCTTACTGTAGAGCTTAGTAACTTTAGCATATGATTTTTTTGCCTTATTAAGTCAAGAGCTTTCATCTTTTCATTTAAAAGGGGGCACTTTACAGTCTCTCTTTGGTATATCTGAATCATTACCATCACTACTCTAGCACTTTGGGGCATTATTAAGTAAAATAAGGGTCACTTGAATACATGCGCTAAGATACTGTGACAGTGAATCTGATAACTGAGGCAGCTACTGAGTAACTCCTAGGCAAGGAGTGTCTGCAGCATGGATATGCTGGACAGAGGGATGAGGCACGTCTCCAGCACAAGATGTTATTACCTTACTGAGAATGGCATGCATTAAAACATATGGATTATTTCTGGAATTCACCATTAAGATTTTTGGACTGTAGTGGACAGCAGGTACCTGAAACTGTAGAAAGTGAAACTGCAGATAAGGGGACTACTGTAATAATAATGATGATAATGATAAATCTTACAATAACATGTCCCAAACTCCAATCATTTAAAACTTCACCTCCATACCTATTGAAATACCCTGAATCATTTAAATTACATCTCTCTTAATATATTTCTACATGTATACTTATTTTAAAAATTTAATATGAACTTTGGGATAATCAATAATATTTTCAGGAATAACATTCATAAACACATAGTTTTGATGCACTGGTTGTATTTTTTCTTAAATTTTTTTCTTATAGCTTATTACTATTAAAATAAAACCTATTTGTCCGTGGGCCACTTAAATTCAACTAGCCAGTCACTAAGAAAATAGTGGTAAAATTAAGTAAAATTGACACCATTTGAAATACAGAGTAAGAATAGTGAAATCAAGAACAGGAGTTGGCAAACTACAGCCCACAGCCTGTTTTTGTAAGTAAAGTTTTACTGGAACACAGCCTCACTCATTCGTTTTTACTGTCTATGGCGGATTTTGCACTACACTGGCAGAGCTGTCTATTTGTGACAAAGACAGTATGACCTGCAAAGCCTACAATATTTACTATCTGGCTCTTCACAGAAAAGTTTGCCAAGCCCTGATCTAGAAGAACTGCATTTAGTGTTCGGGTCTAGAAAGACTGCATTTAGTGACTGGCTTGGTGATTTTAGGTGGTCTGTGGACAAATAAATTTTATTTTAATAGTCATAAGTGATAAAAAAAGTTTTAATAAAACTAGTATTTTATTTTGACCCGCATTTAGGGTGTTGTATTAGTCTGTTTTCACACTGCTATAAAGAGCTGCCTGAGACTGGGTAATTGATAAAGAAAAGAGGTTTAATTGACTCGTAGTTCTGCATGGCTACCGAGACCTCAGGAAACTTACAATCATGGCAGAAGGAGAAGAGGCACATTTTACACGGCAGCAGGAGAGTAAGCCTGAGACTGAGCAAGAGCAGGGAAAACTGCCTTATAAAATCACCAGATCTCATGAGAACTCACTCACTATCATGAGAACAGCAGTGGGGAAACCACCCCTTGATCCAATCACCTCCCACCAAGTCCTTCCTTCAACATGTGGAGATTATGGGGATTAAAATTCATGATGAGATTTGGGTGGAGACACAGCCAAACCATATCAGATGCCTTAAAAAAAAGACGTAGGGGTTTGCTCCAATTTAAAGAAATGAAACTGGAAATCAGAGCATTTGGGTGAGGTTTACACAACAATGGCAGGTCAGGAACTTATTTGGGAAACCACTTTCTAAAAGAAGGCCTACTTCCTCTATCAGAGGATTGGAAAATAATGGTCAACATACAAGTTTGAAGTTAGACTGCAGTACTAAAAGATAAATAATTTTTACGATCCTCTCTTTTACAAACTTGTTATAACGTTCAAATACTTAATATTGATTTTGCAACATAAGAGGTTTTTACTATAATCCTTAAACCAGGTAAGAACAATACAAAAAGCAATTTTCTTCTATGTAATAAAACATAATAGATTATTATAATATGCTATTACTAATGGGAAAAGCAAAGCTTTGATTTATAGTCACATAGTCCTGGTAGCATTTCTGAGAATTTGGAAGATGAAACCTATAGCTGAAGGATATGTTTATGCTTCAGATTAGCATCAGCTCTATGGCTAGTTAAATCAAGCTATGCAAAATTTAATTTGATAGCATACAGCTGTTGGTTAATAATGCCCAAATTTTCCTCTGCCGTTCACCAAAAGGCACAAACCTGCAACCCAACCCTTCATTTGTCCTGTGTTAGCTGCTGCTAGACTGGGACAAAAATATACCTCAGATAGTTTTATAATTAAACTAGAAAATACACAGTAATATGTGAAATATGAAACCACAGCCCTCTAGGAAAATCAAAGCTTACATAAAAACATAGCAACCCACTCAGTATCTGTAAGACATTAAAAGAAACCTTCTCATACTATAACTAAATTTGTTTATTTATATTGATTTTGTGTCTTCTAAAATAAGGGCTCTTTAAATAGCTGTCTTCTGGAAGCAGGTAAAACAACTACTGGCACACGGAGAAACCATTTACCTAACCTTGCAACCAATACAGCAGGTGACTAGAACTAAAATTCTCAGAATCCTTCATATTATCCTTAAAATATAATTATTTGTACTAAAATCCAGTAAAGGCAAAGTATGGATGAGAAACACTATATTAAAATAAGAAAAGTTTGCATTAAGATAAGGGGATTTAGTCTGGGATTAAGAAAGAAAGATAATTCAAGCATTATCACAGCTTTGTTTATTTACATCCTGCCATAATATACTCCCAAGGATGCATCTAAAAGAAATGGCAGCCCATAACATTTGTCTCCAGACCTTCATACATTTTTCAATGCCTGGCAGTGAATAAAGTATATATATATATATATATATATATATATGGGCAGTAAGTGACAGCACTGGCGAGAACTGCAGTCTTGGATCTAGGTATTACATTTCAAGTTTTGTTACATTTTTATTTGACTACAGCAGGATTTCTTTAGAGTAGACTAATTTCTTTCAGGCACTGAGCCAAGGTAATTTGTGAGATGGAGAAAGGTTCCCTCTCTCTCTCTCTCTTCCTCCTACCCTTCTTCCCTGTCCCTCTCCTTCTTTCTTCCTCATTTTGTCAACAGAATATAAAGATACATATGAATATTACAGAACTTGCATTTTATTTTGGCCTGAATTATTGTTTTTTCATTTCTACTATGAAATGGCTATTATATGTTAAGCAAAATAAAAATTTATCGAGCAATTTTTTAGTAACTGAAAGGGAGGCAGTATTTCAGATACCTTTTTCCTCTAATGGCAAAGTTCAACAAAATGTTCACCTGATCCTTTCATTCAGGGTAGAATAGGTTTTCCTATCATTAACACACATCTAATTTTATGTGTCTGAGAAAGATGTCTTGGAGGCTCTCAATTTTTCCAGTCATCTTTAGCAGACACTGAATTGCAAGAATCATGTGAATTACTTTACCATGCTTTTTTTTCATAATTTTTAAAAAAGAATTTAAACATACAATGGCACTGGGGAAACAACATTGGTTCTCAGCATTTGGGAAATTTTCCTGAATCCATCAAAGTGCAATTTCCTGACCACTGTCTTATGTTAAATAAATCAAGCCGGCCAGGCGCGGTGGCTCACGCCTGTAATCCCAGCACTTTGGGAGGCCGAGGCGGGCGGATCACGAGGTCAGGAGATCGAGACCATCCTGGCTAACACAGTGAAACCCCGTCTCTACTAAAAAATACAAAAAATTAGCCGGGCGTGGTGGTGGGCGCCTGTAGTCCCAGCTACGCAAGAGGCTGAGGCAGGAGAATGGCGTGAATCCGGGAGGCGGAGCTTGCAGTGAGCCGAGATCGCGCCACTGCACTCCAGCCTGGGCGACAGAGCGAGACTCCATCTCAAAAAAAAAAAATAAATAAATAAAAAAATAAATCAAGCCCTCTGGGTCTTAACTCTCCATTGCTGTAATTTAGGTGGAACTGGAGCAGGGGAATAAAAACAGGCTGAGACCAGTCAGGAATTAATGGATACCCTATTTCCACATTTTCTCATCTCATGATAGACTTGGGGTCATTTCATTGCCTGTTAATACTTTCATCAGACTAGGCAAATATATGCTCTAGTAGGTCAACTGTGTTATTTTCAAGATTTTTGTTAGCTTTTTAAAAGAATTTATTTATTAGAAACTGTACTAAAAGTCATCATTGAAATTACACATCAGAACTCTTCCACAATTAATTTCTTTGCTATCCTTGTCTTTAAAAAGGACCCAAAGTGTCAAATGCTTTATATGTTATGCATAAAAACCTTAAGCAGAAAAGACCATTATTATTCCTATTGTAAAGATGCAGGCATTAATTTTCTTGAGATGACACAATTCATATGGGGTGCAGCAGGAGCACAGATGGACATTTGGGTCCCAAATGTTCTCTTCCCTCCCCAAATTTATTTCCTTAATTTTACTGAAAACCTAAATTGTCATTTTTCTCTATAATTTTCCTCTTGTTACTGGGATAAATATGTTTGAAAATAAAATAGATTTTTAAAAAGTTAAAATGTCATGTGGATATTTCAAACTTTGCTCCAGATTCACAATCCAGATCAAAGCCTGTCTTCACATGCCAAAGATTACCTTCTGCTGAATAATTTTCTTTTGGAATATGTATTTTTTCACAGATTTCATGTTCATGACAATGATGTTACCCACTGTGCCTCAAATAAAGAACTCTTTCTGGTCTAGACTTTTATAGAAACCTATGCGTGCAACTTTCCATGTAAACAGTTTTGTTTAGGTTGAAATTAAAGGAGTGACGTCACTTCAGTAATTCCCCATGAAATATGGCTATTAGTTAACTAACACCATCAAGGTGCTGTCCAAGTTGCTTAACACATGTGTTTTACTAGTGCATGCCATTTGTGGGAAGAAACTCAAATAGTTTAGATTGGCAACTTCTGATAAATATGCTAGGAGGTGCTAAGTGCTCATTTTGCTTCGTATGTCAGCTCTGAGCTGCTGTTTGGCTGCCCCTCTGTAATTCCTATCACTCTTCCCCGCTGGTCTCACTTTCTTGGATGTGACGTTTCCATTTATGAAACACAGCATGGGCTTCTAAAAATCAGACTAAAAATATCACTGCTAGTATGCCCTTCCCAAATAGTTTATAAAAGCATACATACTTCAAATTTCCATTTCACATTTTAACTGTTAATATATATTCTCCAAATGACTCTGCACTAAATTTCCAAACTACTCTATGCTCTGCCTCCCAACATAAATGTATCATAAAAAGCAGATTCCTTAGTGCAAAGAACTTTCATTGGATTACAAGTAATTGTCTATTTTATATGGAGAAAGATAGGAAAACGGTAACCCTAAGTGATGCCATTTTTGCTTAGCACAAATAAGAAAAAGTCAAAAAAGGCTTTGATTCTTAAACCCAGTGGCTCCACTAAAAAAAAAAAAAAAAAAAAAAAAAAAAAAAGTATGGAAATATTTGCGGCATCTTCGTTTCTCCTGTATGATTTCCTAATCTGAACAATATGTCCAGCGCCTCATGGAAGAGACATAAAAAGTAATCCAGAAGACAAAGTCCTTTAAGCCAGGGCAGAATCCCTTGGCAGTTATTCCCTCACCAATCTGGACAGAGGGCTGGGAGACACACAGTCCTGGGCTGAGGTGGAGATGTAGATCACTCACCCTAACTGCGGGGAATATCAAGCTCTTTGTTCCTCAATCAGGCACCCAGCAACAGTAAGCCAAAACAAGGCTCCAGCATGCTAACATTGCTATGACCTAAGCTGCTCACACAGAGATCTCTCGTGATAGAAATGTGAATGAGTCACCTTTTGGTAATGAAGAGATCAAAAGACAGGACAGACATATTCCTTGGGAAAATCCAAATGACTCGCTCCAGGGTGCAGTTCATAGTCTACTTTGAAGAAGATACCTGGTACAACACTGCACACAGTCTATGTACCTGAAAGTATGTTGAATACTATTCACAATGAAAAGAAATCGGGAAACAAATGCCCATCAATGGGAAAGCTGACAAACACGCTATGGTATAGCTACATAATGGAATATTGTATCCCACTCTAAAGAATGAATTAGAGCAGCATGCAATTACATAGATCAATCATATCATTATAATATGAAGTGAAAAAGTTAAATTCCACACAGCATTAAAACTCTTTTGTAACGTTTAACAACTGCAATAATGATTATGATGATGAATGGAGTATCTCTAGATTTAATAAAATTATCTAAAAATTAACAAGAAAATGTGAGATTCCTATACAAACTGATGGTTATATGGGGGCCTCATAATCACCATGGGTAGATGCAGGTTATTGTCATGGTCCTAGCTTTTGGTTTTGGTGGTTTCATGGGTGCTTATTACATTGTAATAGCAAAGCAAAAGTAGGTCATGGATCAATAATAATAAGAATCATGAATCAAATACTATGATTAATACAATATTATGCACCTGAAAGAGAAAAGGGGAGCACCACATATAGAGAGAGTAGTCTAGATAGATAAATAGATAGATAAATAGTATGTATGTATGGATGGATAGATAGATAGATAGATAGATAGAAAGAAAGACATGAGAAATGCTGAAATAAATAAATGAAAGCATCATAAAAAAGAAAAAGAAATTGATGTTTTTCTGTTTTGAAAGTCTTAATTTCAGTAGGCCATGTAATTTGTTTGCAGTTGGTGACCAGGATTTTACTAGCTTTTTGTTTCAAAATGACTTAACATCTCTTTTCTTCATAATATGACTACTACAGGCTGGAGTGCAGTGGCATGATCCTAGGTAACTGCAACCTCCGCCTCCTGGGCTTAGGTGATCCTAATGCCTCAAGCCTCCCAAGTAGCTGGGACCACATGCACATACTACCATGTCTGGCTAATTTTTGTATTTTTAGTAGAGATGGGGTTTCACCATGCTGGCCAGGCTGGTCTCAAACTTCCGGGCCTCAAGTGATCTGCCTGCCTTAGCCTCCCAAAGTGCTGGGATTACATGTGTGTGCCACCGTGCCCGGCTACATTCACCCATTTAAGTCTTGTATTTTTTCCAAAAGCATATTATAATCAGCTTCATTGTAATAGCCATCTTTGATCTGTCCCTTAATGTCTGTTTTACTTTTACTTCAAGTCACTAAATATATTTTAATGAGATTTTTCTCTGACAGCAATTAATGGGAGGATCATTAAAATCAAACACATTTCATTTGACACTCTTAAACTTTTATTGATTTATAAAAGTAATAGTTTTATGGTAAGTGAAAAGGTCCCATATTTTCATCCCACATTCAGTAAGCTTTAGATGTGCATATGTTGTCTACTTGGCAGCACATAATGTGCCATAGATGTACCTACTGTTCTGGGGGATAAAGGTTGCAATGCCCTGTGACAGAGGCTCTAACAGCTTTGTATACATTGTTCCAGGGAGACAAGAGTTCTGGACGGAAATTCACTGAGGGCTCAAGAAAAAGGCTGCCAAATAAATGGGTCTTCCCACCCCCAACCTTACTCTCTGTTTTAAATTTTTTGAATAGGTAATACATTTACATGGTTCAAAGTAAAAAACTTAGGTTAGGGCACTCAATGTGAAATCTCCTCTCCATTCCTTTTTCCAAGCCAGACAATTTCACCCCCAACAATATCCAATGCCACAGACTTTCTAGTCCTTCCATGGACATTCTATGCATTAACTCACACACATACACACACACACTTTTTAATATTTTTTATGAAAATGTTTACAAATTGCCTTTGTCATGTAACAATATACCGTCAACATACGTTTATATCAATATATAAAGTGTCTGCTATCTTTTTGTAAGGATGAACAGTTTCCCACTGTTTGCATGTTTTTAATTGAATCAGTCCACTATCCGGTATATGTCTACGATATTTTGCTATTACAAAAAAAAGACAGAAGGAATAACCTTATTAAAATACATCATTTCTTGATTATGAGTATAGACAAAACAACTTTTTAGAATTAAAACTAAGTGATTAAATATTATAGTATGGATATTTGTAATTTTGATAGATATTTCTAAATTGCCCTCTATATAGGGCACTTTTATATTCTTATCAGGAATTTGTGAGAGTGTCTATTTCTTAACACCCTCACCAATACAGTTTGCCATTAGAATTTTTATTTTATCAACATTTAGAAGTAAAAAATAGTGTCTCACAGTTTTATATTACACTCTCTTATTCTAAATACACTCTGTTTATATAAATAAGGATAAATATGTTTTTGCGAGTCACTGGTATTTCCCTTGCCATCAATAGTCAATTCATATCCTTGAACATTTTATTGGATATTTTCTTACTGATTTGTGGAATCTCTTTGTATTAGAAAAATTTGTCTTTCTGTGTGTTATGAGTTACAAATGCTTTTCCCAGTTTAGCATTTGTCTTTTTTTCTGGTTAGTAATTTTTTTTTCTTTTATTGCCATGTAATTTATTTTATTTTATGTAACTGAATTTATTAATCTATTTCTCTATAACTTTTAAGTGGCCAACACACTGAAATATGCTTTTTTAGGTCTAAGACTATATAAAAAGTTCATGATTATTTTTAGTATCACTTTCTTTTGTATACATAATATTTTATACAAAATTGTATAGATAATATTTGTATCTTTGATTCATTTAAAATTTATCCTGGTATAAGATGTGACACATAGATCCAAATTTATCTGTTTCAAATAATACCCTGTCATCTCAACATGATTCACTGCATATTTGATCTTTTCCCTTATTGATTTAAATGTCACAATTTCAACTTTTACTGAAATTTCTATTGTGTTTCATTGGGCTATTTACATGCTAGTACCATAGTAATTTAAATATTTTCGCTTTATAACATGTTTTAGTATCTAAAATGTCTTGTTCTCCAGTCTTTCAAATATTTTGCTGTCTTATCTTTCCATAGGAATAGTAAAGTACACTCTTGGCTATTTTAAAACTATTTCTTTAGACTATTGCTACTGACTCCTGTATTAATCCATTTTCACATTGTTATAAAGAGCTACCTGAGACTGGGTAATATATAAAGAAAAGAAGTTTTATTTTATTGGCTCGTGGTTCTGCAGGCAGTACAGGAAGCATGGCTAGGGAAGCCTCAGGAAACATACAATCATGGTGGAAGGTGAACAGGAAGCAGGCACCTGGCCAGAGCAGGAGAAAGAGAGACAGAAGGAGGAAGAGCTACACGCTTCTAAACAACCAGATCTCATGAGAACTCACTCACTATCACGAGAACAGCAAGGATGAAATCTGCCTCCATGTTCTAATCACCTCCCACAAGGCCCCTCTTCCAGCACTGGGGATTGCAATTTGACATGAGATTTGGGTGGGGACGTAGGCCCAAGCCATATCAACTACCTTCTGTGAACAAAGATAAAATTAGTTCAGTTCCACTTTCTTACCCCTACTTTTGTTTTCCAAGACCTGCAATTACAATTCTAAAGTCATAATGAATGGATTATTTAGGCACAGAATACATTTTAATTTAATTAACAGAAAATATAACAAAAATCCCTTAACTGAATATCTAACACATCAGCCAGAGAGGTGGCATAGAATACTTCGGAGAGAAACGTTTACTTTTTCAAGAATTAGCCCTCATGGGCTAACTTCTTAAAAGGCTCCATGGAAACCAGCTATTATGAGTGTAGTGCTTAAATTGGTCAATCCGGGGAGAGGGCCTGAAGCAGTAGATTTGGGTTGGAGCCAGGGAACTGCCAGGTTATACATCTGCAATCCCTGATGATACAAATAAAAAGTTCTCCCAACCAGGAAGGCTCAAGTGAAGAAACAGAAATGAAGGTCAAGGCTCTGTATTTTTTTGCCTTCATTTTTTCAGGGCAGACAGATGATGCTTTTTCCAATCATGCAGCTTATAATCTCTACAGCCAGTGCCAGGATCATTAAACTGGATCTGCTTCCAGCCTTGGTAGATTCTGGCCAGGGTACTACCACAAAATGCAATGGGCAAAGGGAGAATCACACTCTTACTGCAACTGCTGTCTCCATGAGTTTCCCCGTCAGTGCAGTCCCAGGCTGGGATGTGTGCCGCCTGGTCATCCAACACCTTTGTTTGCTCAATAGCACTGGCTAGGAGCAAAAGCTTTGGAGTCAATCTAGCACACTGGCATTCTGGCTCTTCTGTTTCTCATCCATATAATCCTAAGAAAGTTACTTGGCCTCTTTGTGCCTCAGTTTTTTCATCTCTAAGGTGAGTTAATAATAGTAACTAACCTCACAGCTCTGTGGTGATGATTTAATAAGATAACCCATGTAAAGTAGTTTAAATATTGTCTAGACTATAGAAAATGTTCAATTAATAGAGCTTTTATTAATTTTATTTTGGTACATATATCCTGCTGGCAGAGTCAGGCAAGAAAAATAGTTCAGATACAATATGGTAAGTGAGGAATAAATTATTTGTGATGGGGGCAGAAAGCAGGTTTGAGTGTAGCACCCCTGACTTTCTTATTCAAGAGAGAGGGAATACGTATGTTTTAACTAGTGTTATAAATTAAGCTAAGATGATTTTCATGGTTTTTAAATTTATGACCCAAAAAGTCTTATCTGTTTCCAATGTTAGCAATCCCCTTGCTTCACTCTCCATTTTAATGTGAGTTTTCCCCTTGAGAATGTTAATGGATTTATTTATTCATTTTAAAATTAATATACTTTATGTAATATGAATAAGAGCAAGTACTTTTCAGTTTAGTACAGAAAGTTTATTTTCCATGGTTTATCTAAGCAGAGTTGGAACAGCAGCAGAGGAGACTGTGCCAACAACTTTTATGAGTTTCATGAGCCTAAATAAATACATTTGTTGTCACAAGTCTCAAACAACAAAATGCTGTGTTAATGGAACAAAGCTGAAAACTCTTCAAACTAAATTGCAAACAACTATCTGCCACATAAAGAGCCATTTAAGGGAAACTTTCCAATACAATGATGCTCTTTTTCTGCCTCCCATGTAAGCCAGGAAAGAATAACTAGCTCAAGGAATGTTAACGAAGGTATAGTCTGGGAGGGAGGATCACGCAAGGACATCTGGCTCCTACTTGTGCTTTATCCACATGGACTGAAATTCAAACGAAAATACTTTATTGTACAAAAGAAAAACGCTGAGCTGTCTTTTAGTGTACCATTTCATATTAAATTGATGTGTTCTCCTTCCCTTCTTCATTTAAATTAAATGGATATTTAAATTAATGGATGTTTGAACAGAGGAAGTTAACTGAAACAACCTTCTCTTTGCATGTGAAGAAATGGTTTATTCCACCAAAGAATAATTTTATCCGCTGTATTACAGAATTAGGAAATTAGATTTGGGAACCAAACTGGCACAGCAGAAATAAACACGGCTGCAGTGAGCATCATGAGAGGTTTTTTTGAGATCCGGGACCCTAATTGAGCAAAGGGGGATAATAACTGGTTCTCCTTAAAACAGACACACACACACACAAACACACCACATACGTACATACACACAGAGAGAGAGAGGAAAAGGGAGAAATATGTATTTCTTTCTGCTTTGGGTTCAGATTTACAGCTTACCTAGTTGTCTACATCTGAATATGAGGGAAAAAAAGAGTCACAGGAGAATCAAACAACGTAAGCCTCCATGATAGATAGTGACAGACATGTTTCAAACATTAAGTTAGGAGATGAATGCTGCCCCCAGCATTAAAACATTTTTAATAAAAACTATATATGCTCAAACTTAATTTTTTGGCAGAACAAGCCTTTCAGAATAAGATTTCTGTTAAGAAGACATCACACGAATGAGCAGAAGACATTTCTTTCTTTTAGCTAAAAAGCAAAGGTCCCTGACATCAGAAGCATTACCTGCAGGTGACCAAAGAGGAACCATGACACAGAAGATCTAAACATTTGAAACTGCATTTAATGTTTACATGCTCTTGGTCTCTCAATGGCAACCAAAGGAAAATCAAATTATTAACAAAACAAAAAATGTTAAGATGAAGCAAAAATTCCTTTGAGGAAGACCAGTAGCTTCTTTCCAAATTCAGTTTTAACTCTGGACCCACATTTTACCTTGCATTTGGACCTTCAGCCCAAGTCAAATAAACTAACTTATTATATATCCTACTCCCAATTAATCAACATATATTTGTTTGGAGCCTACTAAACTTTTCTAGGCTCTGGGATACAGCACTAAAGACAGAGGCTCTGTCCTGAAGGATCTCATTCAACGGTTGGAGTGAGATAGTTAACAAACAAATACACACAGAAAATATCAATAACATAATGTTTAACAATTAATAAGCTAATTGCAGTTTCTTGTTAAGGATACCACCATTTTCCTAATTACTCAGACCCAAAATACTGAACTTACTTTTCTTATTTCTGAACAGACCTAGTAACTTAAAGACCAAAAAAGGTTTTTAAAGAGAATTTCATTGCTGTGTGAGCAGAAATATGAAATGTGCTACTGTAAAAACAGGAAGAACATCATCTTAAATCTGCCAATAGTACTATGTTTTATATTTGCACTGTAATTCACATAGTAAATTAAAATATTTTACCTTTGATAGTTGATCAAAAGTAATTGCTATAGTTATATTTTTATTTAGAGCAAACATTACATTTATGGCAAGATTTTTACAGATACTACATTATCCATAAAACTGACTACAATTCAAAACCTGTCACTAAGTGTAGCAACTGTTTATAGTTTTTCCAGATATATTATACTACCGATTACATTAAATAGTTTTATATAAGCAAATATCACTTGTTCTTTTATATAAAGAAACAATATTACCCAAATAAAATTGAAAATAGCTGCTTTTAAGAAATATTTAAATAAATATGACTTATACACAAGTAAGGCCTTCATAAAACCTTTATATTTCAAATTCTAATCACTACTTCTTCCAATTCTGCTATTCCCCACCAATCCCAAATATTAAATCACATAATTATTTCTGGGCAATGGTTAAATGGATTTGGCTGCCTGGGCAGGAAGCAAAGAAAGGCACGACTGGATTCAGGGCTTTGGGTGGTGCCTACGTGCTATCAATGTCCCTCTTTCCTAAAGAACATAGGCAAGTGGTGAATAAAGACTTGTACTGTCTTTCTCCCATGTCTGGCTTGGCTCTGTATGCTGCTTTGATGAAATGTAACGTAGAAAAGCCTTATTCCGTTTTTAACTAAGAAGAAATACATTGTTTTATGTGCATTAGAAATGTCACAACTACTATAATCAGTCAGTGGCTGTGCCTTCTCATCTATAATCAAACTTTGTTCCCAAGTACATCTAGTTTAGATATTAGTCCAGAAGTAAAAAGTGAAAGGGAGTAAGAAAAGTTTGAGCAACACAATCAAGTTACAAAAAGCCAGGAGAAAAAATCCAAAAAGTGGCCAGGAAAAAGCAGCACAACCCAGAATTTCTGCAGATCCCTGAGTTTTTGGTCTAATGTTGGTGCTTCTTCAGGTAATTCAGATATTTTTTCATGTCTTCCAAGTGTTACTTTCACCTTTCCACTACGGGCTGACTTTGACTATCGACAGTGTATTTAAGTAGTATAAGACACTTGGGCATTCTTGTAAACAATTTCACAGAGAATTGATTTGGTCCTTAAAATAATCAACTATGTTTTTTTAAACTTTCTTCTTAGAGGGAGCATGAAATTAATTTGTAATCATATAAAATGTATATAACTATAACAATTAATTTGGAGCTAATTATACATGAACCAGGGCAAATAAAAAAAAACAGGATAATACATGTCTCAAGGATTTATAAGATTATGGTTTCTGGCATTGAAACAATGGCATATGTACCCACATTCTACCTCTTATGAAATAATATAGTTCATACTGCTGTTTATCTTCTATAATTAAACTTTAGATTTTGCCTCTTCCCATTTTCTTTTTTACAAAGAGGAATGCAGCTGTTTACAACCAATCAACAAAAAATAAACTACTTTTGGAAAGAGAAAGAGCAAAAGACTTAATTTGAGTTGATGATAATGCTTATGTCACAAAAAATGAGAACAGTTATACTCTTATCGCCTTTAGAAAACTGCCTTAGATGAAATAAATTTATTTAAGTAACATAACTGAAAAGATATACATTGTATCAAAACTACTAGAATCATCAAAACTATTCTAAATATCCATGATCATTGAAGCCACATGCACTTAGAAACTTCTTGAATTTTATAAAAATGATACAGGTTTTGATTACAGATATATATAACAAGTAAATTTATTCTATTTAAGAACTGCTAATGGAATTTACATTTCAATATTATAATCCATATTTAATATTGCAGAAAAGTATTAGGTTTTTTGATATCTTTATTTGAGCAAGCTATTCTTTATTAAGATATTTGTAGTGGTAATTTCCAAACCCTTCCTGAATCAATAATCCATTTAAAAAAATTCGATGGCCAAACAATATTCAGTATACCAATTAGAGTATTTTATTTTATAATATACGACACGGTGCCAACTACTAACAAATCATTTACACATGATATTGTATTTCACTTGGACTTCTTATTTCTATCTCAATTTTCGTTTTTGATATAACTTTATAAGTGAAATGGAAACCTACTTTATTAAGAAGAAACATAAATGGCTGGATTACTCTCATTCTCAATGCAACACAACTGAGATAACAAACTAGATGCAAATGCTCATTGACTCTTTTCAAAGCAAACCCACTAAGGCTACAATACACAAACACAAAACTACTCTAGGCTTAAACCTATGCTTTCATAGTAGATAAAGAGTTTTAATTGTGACCAGTAGTCTTCAAAATTTCAAATGAAGTCCTGTTTTTCTTGCATTAAAGTCACAATTAGGCATGCTTCCCAAAGTAGAGAGACTCACCTTCACATTTCTGAGTAGTTTCACTCTGCTTGTGACCAGCAGGGCATCTGCATTCAAAAGAGCCCACTGTATTGATACAGTTTCCTCCTTGGCATATCCCTGGGATAGCCTGGCATTCATCAACATCTGCAAGAAGAAAACATTTTGAACACAGATGACACTGGTTTTCAGAATATCTATACTTTTTTTTACTATAAAAACTTTATATAAACTTTCTTCTAAGAAACTCAGTTTTTCTCAAGAGAGCGGGGTTAGAGAAGTAAAACACATTTGTATGCATATATTTTAATTTATGTAAATGGTATCATGTTATATATCTTAGTTTGTTTCTTAATTTTCCTTTTAGAATTTTGTTTTTAAGATCCATCCTGTTGCGGGAAGTCAGGGACCCCGAACGGAGGGACCGGCTGAAGCCATGGCAGAAGCATGGAAATTGTGAAGATTTCATGGACATTTATTAATTCCCCAAATTAATACTTTCATCATTTCTTACACCTGTCTTTACTGCAATCTCTGAACATAAATTGTGAAGATTTCATGGACATTAATCACTTCCCCAATCAATAGTCTTATGATTTCCTATGTCTGTCTTTACTTTAATCTCTTAATCCTGTCATCTTCGTAAGCTGAGGATGTAGGTCGCCTCAGGACCCTGTGATGATTGCGTTAACGGCACAAATTGTTTAAACGATATGAAATCTGGGCACCTTGAAAAAAGAACAGGATAACAGCAATGTTCGGGGAATAAGGGAGATAACCATTAGGTCTGGCTGCCTGAGAGCTGGGTGGAACAGAGCCATATTTCTCTTCTTTCAAAAGCAAATAGGAGAAATATCGCTGAATTCGTTTTCTCAGCAAGGAACAGCCCTGAGAAAGAGAATGCGTTCCTAGGGGGAGGTCTCTGAAATGGCTGCTCTGGGACTGTCTCTCTTTTACAGTTGTAGATAGGGGATGAAATAAGCCCCGGTCTCCCTTAGCACTCCCAGGCATACTACGTACTAGGACGAGGAAATTCCCGCCTAATAAATTTTGGTCAGACTGGTTGTCTGCTCTCAAACCCTGTCTCCTGATAAGATGTTGTCAATGACAATGCATGCCCGAAACTTCATTAGCAATTTTAATTTCGGCCCGGTCCTGTGATCTTGCCCTGCCTCCATTTGCCTTGTAATATTTTATTACCTTGTGAAGCATGTGATCTCTGTGACCCACACCCTATTCGTACACTCTCTCCCCTTTGAAAATCACTAATAAAAACTTGCTGGTTTTGCGGCTTGTGGGGCATCACGACACCTGCCAACATGTGATGTCTCCCCCAGATACCCAGCTTTAAAATTTCTCTCTTTTGTACTCTTTCCCTTTATTTCTCAGACTGGCCAACACTTAGGGAAATAGAAAAGAACCTACGTGAAATAACATTGAATTATTGGGGGCGGGTTCCCCCTATACACCCATACTGTTATGTGGACAATCTGTTGCTTCAGTTGGCTGCAGAACACTTAATGTGTTTCCTCTCCTGATCATGGGCACTTGGTTTATCTTTAGCTTCTCAAAACCTCAGTGAATGGTACAGTGAATGTCTCCACTACGTTTCTTTGTGGAATGACTATGGACATTGAGGACTCAGATTCTTTATCACTTTGCTGTAGACCCAGAGCAGAATTACTAGATCATAGGGTATAATGAATAAATAGTGTCCAGTGGTCCTTCAGAATGCCTGCAGGAGTCTTCATACCACTAGCAGTCTACACACCTCTACTGTTCATGAAGACTCCTGTATTTCTTCTTTCCTGCCAATACATGATATTACTATCCAATATCCTAATTTTCTTTCTTTTTTTTTTTTTTAGACCAAGTTTTGCTCTTGTTGCCCAGGCTGGAGTGTGCAGTGGCGTGATCTTGACTCACTGAAACCTCCACCTCCCAGGTTCAAGCGATTCTCCTGCCTCAGCCTTCCTGAGTAGCTGGGATTACAGGCATGCACCACCATGCCCAGCTAATTTTGTATTTTTAGTAGAGACGGGGTTTCTCCATGTTGGTCAGGCTGGTCTTGATCTCCTGACCTCAGATGATCTGCCCGCCTCGGCCTCCCAAAATGCTGGGATTACAGGCATGAGCCATGAGCCACCATGCCTGGCCTCCAATATCCTAATTGTCTTGTATTGTAAAGGAATATTGTAATATTGTAAATATTGTAATATTTGTAATATTATAAATACCCTAATATTGTAAAGGAATATTATTACTTTAGTTTTCATTTCTCTAATTACTAGCTCCTACACTTATTAGCTTTTTTATTTCCTCATGTGAAAGTTGTCTATTTCTATTCCTTGAACACTCTTATGTTGGAATTGTTGGAATTGTCGTCCTCTTACTCTAAATTTAAAATTTCAGTTTTAGACATTGAAATTATCATCCTATCCTTTAAATTGCCTATTAATTTCATCCACATAGGAATAGAAATCCTTAGTATTGACATAATAAAATTCACAAAGCGTTAATAAAGAATTTTCGGACTTTAAATGTAAAAGCAAGCTCTTCAGGTAAAATAAAAGTGAGATTAAAATTCTAACCTACACACAAAAAATGAAAAGCAGTAGGAATGGTAATATGTTAATAGAGATAAAATATATTTTCTTATTTTTTAATTAACCTTAACAGAATTGATTTTTCCAAGCAACAACAACATAACGTATTTTGGATGTTATAACACATAGAAGTAGAAAGCATAACAACAATAACATGAAAAATTGAAGAGGTAAGTGGTACCATTGTAAAGTTATTACATTATAAGTGAAGTGGCATTATACTATTATACTATATAATAGTATAATTATATAGTATACTATATAATAGTATACTATATTAACTATATATAATTATATAGTATACTATATAATAGTATACTATTATACTATGGCATTATAATATTATACTATTTGAAAATATAAAGTAGTAAGTTAAATACGTATAAACACTAAAAAATAAGCAGAGATATAGCTAATAATCCAACTGTGGACATAAACTGCAATACAAGAATATACACTATTAATCTAAGAGTCAGGCAAAGAGAAAAAGAGTAACAAAGAATAGGTGAGACAGACA
Organism: Gorilla gorilla gorilla; assembly: GCF_029281585.2. NCBI lineage: Eukaryota > Metazoa > Chordata > Mammalia > Primates > Hominidae > Gorilla > Gorilla gorilla. The sequence continues at coordinate 132,328,275 of NC_073228.2, forward strand.
CGAGATAGTAAAATGACAGATTTAAACACAATAAAATTGATAATCATATGAGATGTCAGTGGTAGGAAAAATTCCATTAAAAAGTCTGATTGTCAGATTTTTAAAAAGCAAGACCCAATTTTAGGCTGTCTACAACAAAACTCCTTTGACATCTTAAAAAGTAAAGAGATGAAAAAGATATATTAAGTACTCAATAAAAAAATCTGGAATGGCTATGTTAATACTATAAGTAGTACTCATCACGACAAGTAATATAGTGTGTGGATAAAAATGGACATTGCATAATGACAAAGGGGTCAATTCATCAAGAAGACATGATAATGCTAACTGTGTATGCATGATTATAAAGCATTAAACTCCTGGAGCAAGGGTAATTTCAGCAGATAAAGCTTAAAACAGAAATAGATAACCTGCAAGTATGTGGAAATTTCCACATTCTTCTCTTAACTAAAAGAATAAGTAGACTGAAAATCATCAGGGATATATTAGACTTGAACCATATTTTCAACCAACTTGTCCTAGTTGACATTTATAGAATACTCCACCTCACTTAAGCAGAGCACACATTCTTATCAAGTGCCCACAGAATATTTACCAAGAAAGACTATATTCTGAGGCCATGTAAAAGGTTCATTAAATGTAAAAGAAAGTTAAAATAATCCAAAATATGTTCTCCAAACACAACAGAGTTAAACTAGAAAGTAATAAAGGAAAAAATCTGGAACAACCTCAAATATCTGAAATTTAAACAATATACTTTGAAATAATGCACAGATCAAAGAAAAAAATCACATGGAAAAATAGAACACATTTTGAATTAACTTAAAATGAAGATACACCATATCAAAATTTGCAGGATGCAGCTAAAGTGGTGCTAAGAGGTAAATGTATAGCATTAAAATGCTTATAGTACAAAAAGAGAAGCTTCTTAAATCAGTGATCTCAGTTTCCATATTAAGACATTTTAAAAAGAAGAGCAAATTAAACCCAAAGTAAATGGAATCAATAAAATAATGATGATAAAATACAAAAAAATAGAGATAATCAATTACTATAAAACCTGGCTTTTGGAAATACAAGTAAAAAAATCAGTTGATTTTTATAATAAACACTGTATATAAAAATAAACGTAAATTTACACAAATTTGTTACACTCTCTTCAAACTTACAAGCTTACATAATAGATTAATGCTATATACTTAATTACAAAATAACATATCTCATTGCAACAAATGTTAAAGATACAGAAAATAGAAAATTAAAGAAATAACCATTGATATAAATTTGCTTCTGTCTTTTTAGACTTTTATTCACACACATATTCAGAATGATGGTCTGTTTATTTAACGAGAATAAAACCATTGTATATGTGTTTTTCTGCATCTTGTTTTTCTTCATTATAAAATACTTCATGAACACATCTCTGTGTCAGTACATATCAATTTGCCCTATTATTTTTTGGTAAGCTCAAAAGTTCTGTATATCTCAGTGTGTAAATTAGTGAATTCAAGCCTACAAATTATTTCTTCCTCCTATTAGCTATATCTATTGAACCAATTACAAAAGTCCAAAGTATTTTTGTACTGAATTAAAGTAGATTTCAGTGTCTTATTAAAGGATACATGATGTAAACAAAAATCAACTATGAATACAATATATGGCAAGAAGTCTATATACTAAACATTCTAATTCAGCACATTTTAAACCTCATTATTATTATTATTATTGTTATTATTATTTTTTGAGAAATTATTATTATACTTGCTCCTGTTGCCCAGGTTGGAGTGCAATGGCGCGATCTCGGCTCACTGCAACCTCCACCTCCTGGGTTCAAGCAATTCTCCTGCCTCAGGCCTCCTGAGTAGCTGGGATTACAGGCATGAGACACCTCATCCGGCTAATTTTGTACTTTGAGTAGAGACAGGGTTTCACCACGTTGGTCAGGCTGGTCTTGAACTCCTGACCTCAGGTGATCCACCCGCCTTGGCCTCCCAAAGTGCTGAGATTACAGGCATGAGCCACTGGGCACAGCCTTAAACCTCATTTTTAAATGTACTACACTCCCACTCTCATTATAGTGTGGTATAAAAGAGCTCTAGAAACTTGTTTTCCTGGCAGATAAATCAGAGAAAAAATATGGTAAAAGCTGAAAAATGAGACCAAGTCTATAAAACCTTAATATTATTCATAAAATTGTATGCTGCATACGGATTATAGTAGATTCAGTGATTTTTCAAAAAGAAAAACAATCCAACATCATAGGATTTATTTTGTAACTGCCTAAAAAGTATTTTTTTAGAAGGAGAACGAAACCCTTATTTTTGAAGTCTCCTAGGCTCTGCAGTTATGTAGAATTAATTTCTTTTAGTTAGATCAAGTTAGCAGTTAAAATAAAAAAGAAAATTTAAAAGAAATTATATAGAAATAACCAAAAAATAACCACTTTGGACCAAGATGTGCTCTTTATAATATAAAAAAGCAAGCCTCAAGCCTTCAAACTATGCAAGAATTTCTACATCTGCAAAGTCCTATCACAAGCAACTACTAATGATTGATTAATTCTCCAATGACCAGACTGTACAGATGTTATCTTTGCTCATTCCTTCGATTCAGGCAAAAACTTACTATTTCTTTAAATTTTGAATTATTCCAAATCACATGTAACAATTTTATAGAACACAATTATATATTTTGAAATTTATACCTTATGCAATAACGTCAGTCCATGTCTATTAAGGTTAAAAATAATGTAACAAAGCAACAATAATTCTAGTTTATAACCTCATTTATTCTCCAAATTCTCCGTGTAAACTTGTTCTAAAAAATTAAACTTATTTTATTACATAAATTATTATTAGATGATATATTATTTTTAGTTCATGTCCAAATATGGAAAATATGTGCAGTATTATAGGCATATAAAAATGGTTCATTTAATTTATATGTTTAGGAACCAGGGGACATAGAAATTACTACTATATTTCATAACGTGTTTTTTAACTTTTCTTGTTACCAAATTAGATCCATTTCTAATTTTAATTTTTTTACATTGAACTTGCTTTTTCTTTTTAATTTTTATAGTTTCGGGGATACAGGTGCGGGTTTGTTACGTGAATACATTGCACAATGGTAAGGTTTGGGCTTCTAGTTAACCCATTATCCAAATACTGAAAACTCAGTAGGTACTCAATAGGTAATTTTTCAGTCCTCATCCCTCCTCTCAGCCTCCCTACTTTTGGAGTCCCCAGTGTTTATTATTTCCATTACTAAACAGAAATTCTTATTTCTATACTCTGTAGATATTCACACATAATATTTTATTTCTATGAAAACAAATGTCTAACTTTAAGGACAGCAACTAAATAATAGGTCTATTTCTATTTGGAATCTGAGACATATGGGGTGTCCTGGCAATCATTTAATATGGTTTGATTCAGACTGAATATCTACTCATGTATGATACACAAAATTCAAATGTTAAAATGATCATCAAAACAAGTATATATTGGTAACTTGATATCTGCAGGACCCTGAAATTGTAATAACAAGAACAGAGCATGGTTCTATCTCGATCTTATCTTCACAAATGTCACCATCATGTTCCAGCTGTTAAAGTCAGAAAAGCCTAAGAGAGAAACTTGGCATGTTCCTCTCACTTATGTCACATCACTTCATCAGCAACAACTGCTTACTTTCCAAGAATATCTCAAATCTTTCCTCTGCTACTACCTGGTCTCAGCCTCCATCATATAGCACCTGGACTACTGCAGAAACTTTATAACTGGCTTCTTGGCATCCACTCTGGCCTTCCTATAACTGATGCTCCACAAAGCATCATTGCTTTAAATTTCCATTAAAAATGTTGTTTTTAATTTCCTTGAGATAAGAGAGAAGTATATAAACTCTGCATTTATTTGGGTAGTAATTCTTTGAAGCATGTTCATACCTGCCTTTTACTTATGCTTTCTTTTTTTGTTGTTGATTTTTTTTTCCAGTTTTTATATGCAGGCCTTTCTCTTTATTATTCATCTCTCAATGTAGCCATTGCAGGCCTTTCTCTTTATTATTCATCTCTCAATGTAGCCATTTCCTGCTGAAATGCAGAGTGGGGAAGGCTCAAAGGAAATGCGTTGGTTTGAAACTTCTACAAGGCATAGTCCTGAAACAGTTTGTCACCAAACTCCTCCACCAACTTTGTTTTCCCTTGAGCATCAATTTTCAACTGTCAGTTGGTGGTGTGACTCTTATATTTACAGATTACTTGCTAGTGTTCCATACTTCCTCTTTGTCCTTCCACCCTCCTGTACCTCACTCAAGGAGTGTCTCTGGGATGGAAGACTGGGTGTAGAATACTCAGAAATGGCTTGCCCCCGCCCCCCCCCCCAGTTTCTCCTTCCATTACCCTCTGTTACTGTGAGGTTCTGAAGTAGATCTGTCTCTTATGGGAACATCTCCTCCTCTCCAACAGAACATCCACAATCCTAGCTCTCTGCTCTTAGTAGGTTCAAACACCTTTCAGGATTATGACACTCAGAGTAAATGCTTAGAAAACTCTCCCTGTCCCAGTGACTTCCCAACAGCTACATGCGCTCATCACTGGTTTTGTTCCAGGATTTTGTTTTAGAATGATGTGTTGTTCTCTATTATTCATTTTCATGTTAGTTTTTTGTGGGGTTAGAAGAAGAGGAATATTCTGCTATCTTTAAATAGGAGTTTCTATAATTGAGTTTGCTTTAAGTAAAGTTTTTTAATTGTTTAGGAATAGCTTGTGTTAATACAGCATGAATTAAAGTTAGACTTTATAATGATCTCGTTAACTTGGTTAATGTAGGCAGCCAAGATTAATTTGTTTTGGCCGTAACTATCTTTAATAATTTATTCTAATCAAATAAATCAGATAATAGCCAAGTTTACTTTTTACTTGGCTATGTGGAAGGCTTGGAAATAACTTTCTACTCAGGGTGTCTTCTGCTCATTCAACAATTGAGGAGCTAGCAACATCTGCCTGATTTCAGCTGAGATTAAAGTCCTCTACTCGTCTCACATGCAGTCAGACCAAAGAAATTATGTTTCTGGTGCACTAACGCCATATGAAAAGAACACACACCAGCATTTGTTTTGCAGAAACCAATTTACGGTCTGTATTGCTATTTCTTTATTCATGACCTTATCCTGTGTCCTAGCTAGGGCCTGTGTCAAATATGTGAATTCCTGTGCATTTCACATTACCTGAAAAGGAGCAGAGGCTTGGCATCAATGTTACTATCATCAATGATGAAGCAAGAGATGAAATTTCACAAACAATTTTCTTCTGCTATATCTTCAGTTTTGAAGCATTTGAAGTAGTTTAAAAGCCTAATCCCTAAATATCACATGGTACAAAAATTAATAATTATGCGTTTAATTTTAATATATTTAAAAAAATTTTAGGAGCACTCTGTTCATTTGAAAACTTAAAAGATCCAAAGCCAAGTACTAATCTTAAACAAAATGTCACTCCTAATTAGAGTAGGTTCATGAGACTAAAGACAAAAAAAGAAGAAACTTTGTAAGAAAATTATACATCATATGCACATGGCAATTTGTGATATATTTAAAGTTCATAAATATTATTGGAAAAGGGCTTAATGACACTATTAACATTTTTAATTCACTTGTTTTATGATAGCTTAAATTTTAAGTCCTATATGAGTTAACTTTGGTCCTTTAATGTATAATAAAATGGAAGAAAGTAGATTAAATGTGGATTAAGCACAACGGCTAAAACTTAAATGGCTCTCAATATTAAAGCCATCAAGAATTGATATGACTGATTTCATACCACCCTAGGAGGGCACACCTTTCTGACATTACTTAAGTCCAGAATGTTAGCATGGCAACAGTATAAAGTAAAATGTGGGGCCAAGATGGCCGACTAGAAGCAGCGTCTCTCAGAGGCTCCCATCAAAAAAAAACAAAGAGTGTGAATCCTTCACTGGCAACCAACGTATCCAGGTTCTTTCATCAAAGTTGACTAGAAGGCTGGCGTGATCCACAGAGAGAAGGATGAGTAGTGTGGTGCCGCGGCCCACTTGAGAGCCACACGGGGATGGGAAACCCCCTCCCCACAGCTAAGGGAGGCCAATGAGTGAGTGTGATACCCAGCCTAGTAAACTGTTTTTTCCAGGGAACTGTGCAACCCACGAATCGGAGGATCCCACTCTCAAACCCACGCCACAGGTGCCTACCATCTCAACCCTGGAACGTACAGATTATTACAGCCTCTGAGCAGGAATCTGCTTAAGCCTATGGAGCCCCCCAGGGGTTGTGGCAACCAGCACCAGCTGCTGCTGTCTGCTCTCTAAGCCTTTTGAGCTCCTTGGGGGAGGGTTAGCAAAAAAAAAAAAAAAAAAAAAAAAAAAAAAAAAAAAAGCAACTGCTGAACACACTAAGCTCTCTGGGCACGGGGAAGGGCTGCACCCATTTCTACAGCTCCCGGCTGTGCTTTTCCCCTGCTGGAGCCAGGGAGGTTGGATGGCTTGGTCCCAAGACTTGTCCTCACAGCCCAACACACTGGCTGTGGCAGTCTGAGGCCAGAGTGCCTCTTCAGGTCTAACCCTGACCCATCCTTCCTCAGTGGGTGGGGCCTTCTTGCAGGATCTCCGATAACTCCAGCCAGAGGCTCAGAGACAGAATTTGGATCTCCCTGGGCCTGAGCCCCTAGGGAGAGGGGTGGCTGCAGTCTCGGGATCAGCAGACTTAGCCTCTCCTCCTGGTAGTTCTGAGGAATCTGGGCAGCCCGGGCGAGTGGGTTTCCCCCCAGCGAAACACACTCTCTCCACCAAAGGACAAACTGCTTCATTAAACGGATCCTGCTCCCAGTGCCACCCAACTGGGTGAGACCCTCCAAAAGTGGTTGTCAGACTCATTATAGAGGAGAGATCCTACTGGCATTAGATTGGTGCCTCTAGAGGTGAGAGGTCCCAGAAGGAGCAGGCACCCATCTCTGCGGCTCTCTAGCCTCCTTGAGTGACATCTCTAGTCATGGGGGCGAATCAGATGAATAAGGCCTGAAGTGAACCCCCAGCAAACTGCAGCAGCCCTATAGAAGAGGGTCCTGACTACTAAAAGAAAGACAAACAAGCAGAAAGTGACAACAACAGCATCAACAGCAATAAAAAGGCCCCCATAAAAACCCCATCCAAGGGTCAGCAGCTGCAAAGACGGAAACTAGACAAACACACAAAGATGAGAAAGAATCAATGAAAAAATGCTAAAAACACAAAAGGCCAGAGTGCCTCTTCTCCAAATGACTGCAACATCTCTCCATCAAGGGTGCAGAGGTAAACGAAGGATCAGATGGATGAATTGACAGAAGTAGGCTTCACAAAATGGGTAATAAAAAACTATGATGAGCTAAGGGAGCATGTTCTAAGCCAATGCAAAGAAGCTAAGAACTTTGATAAAAGGTGAGAGGAATTGCTAACCAGAATAACCAGTTTAGAGGGGAACATAAATGACCTAAGGGAGCTGAAAAACACAGCATGAGAACTTCATGAAGCATACAGAAGTATTAACAGCCAAATCGACCAAGTGGAAGAAAGGATATCAGAGTCTTAAGACCACCTTACTGAAATAAGATATGCAGACAAGAATAGAGAAAAAAGAATGAAAACGAATGAACAAAGCTTCCAGGAAACATGAGACTTCATAAAATGACCTAACCTACGACTGACTGGAGTACCAGGAGGAGACAGGGAGAATGGAAACAAGCTGGAAAACATATTTCTGGATATTATCCAGAAGAACTTCCCCAACCTAGCAAGACAGGCCAACATGCAAATTCAGGAAATACAGAGAACACCATTAAGATACTCCGTGAGAAGATCAACCCCAAGACACATAATCATCAGATTCTTCAAAGTTGAAATGAAGAAAAAACTGTTAAACAGGGCAGCCAGATAGAAAGGTCAGGTCACCTTCAAAGGGAAGCACATCAGACTAACAGTGGACCTCTCAGTAGAAACTCTATAAGCCAGAAAAGATTGGGGTCCAATATTCAACATTCTTCAAGAAAATAATTCTCAACACAGAATTTCACATCCAGCCAAGCTAAGCTTCATAAGCAAAGGAGAAATAAAATATTTTCCAGAAAAGCAAATGCTGAGGGATTTCATTACCACCAGGCCTGTTCCTCAAGAACTCATGAAAGAAGCACTAAATATGGAAAGGAAAAACCAGTACCAGACACTGCAAAAAAAAAAAAATATATAAAGACCAATAACACTATGAAGAAACTGCATGAACTAGTGTGCGAAATAACCAAATAGCATTATGATAACAGGATCAAATTCACATGTGACAATACTAACCTTAAATGTAAATGGGCTAAATGCCCCAATTAAAAGACACTTATTGGCAAACTGGATAAGCTTTCAAGACCCATCGGTGTGCATGTGCTGTATTGAGGAAACCCGTCTTACATGCAAAGACACACACAGGCTCAAAATAAAGGGATGGAGGAATATTTACCAAGCAAAAGGAAAGCAAAAAAATGCAGGGGTTGCAATCCTAGTCTCTGACAAAACAGATTTTAAACCAGCAAAGATCAAAAAAGACAAACAAGGGCATTACATAATGGTAAAGGGAACAATTCAACAAGAAGAGCTAACTCTTCTGTTGAATACATAAAAGCATCCAGATTCATAAAACAAGTTATTAGAGAGCTATAAAGAGACTTAGACTTCCACACAATAATAGTGGGAGACTTTAACACCCCACTGTCAGTATTAGACGGATAAATGAGACAGGAAATTAACAAAAATATTCAGTACTTGAACTCAGCTCTGGATCAAGTGGACCTACTAGATGCCTATAGAACTCTCTGCCCCAAATCAACAGAATATACATTCTTCTCAGTGCCACTTATTCTAAAATTGATCACATAACTGGAAGTAAAACACTCCTCAGCAAATGCAAAAGAACTGAAATTGTAACAGTCTCTCAGACCACAATGCAATCAAATTAGAACTCAGGATTAAGAAACTCAGTCAAAACCAGACAATTTTGTGGAAACTGAACAACCTGCTCCTGAATGACTCCTGGGTAAATACTGAAAGTAAGGCAGAAATCAAGAAGTTCTTTGAAACTAATGAGAACAAAGAGACAACATACCAGAATCTCTGGGTCACAGCTAAAGCAGTGTTAAGAAGGAAATTTATAGCACTAAATGCCCACATCAGAAAGCTATAAAGATCTCAAATCGACACCGTAACATCACAATTAAAAGAGCTAGAGAAGCAAGAGCAAACTAATCCAAAAGCTAGCAGAAGACAAGAAATACCTAAGATCAAAGAAGAATTGAAGGAGTTAGAGACAAGAAAAACTCTCCAAAAAAAAAATTAATGAATCCAAGAGCTGGTGTTTTGAAAAAAATTAATGAAACTGATAGACTGCTAGCTAGACTAATAAAGAAGAATAGAGAGAAGAATCAAATAGACACAATAAAAAATGATAAAGGGGACATCACCACTGACCCCACAGAAATACAAACTACCATCAGAGAATACTATAAACACCCCACATAAATAAACTAGAAATCTAGTAGAAATGGATAAATTCCTGGACACATACACCCTACCAAGGCTAAACCAGGAACAAGTTGAACCCCTAAATAGACCACTAACAAGCTCTGAAATTGAGGCAGTAATTAATAGCCTACCAACCAAAAAAACCTCAGGACCAGACGGAGTCACAGATGAATTCTACAAGAAACACAAAGAGGAGCTGGTTCCATTCCTTCTGGAAACTATTTCAAACAATTGAAAAGAAGGGACTCCTCCCTAACTCATTTTATGAAGCCAGAATCATCCTGATATCAAAACCTGGCAGAGACACAACAACAACAAAAAAAACTTGCTAAAACAACAACAACAAATTGTGAAAATCTTCAATAAAATACTGGCAAACTGAATCCAGCAGCACATCAAAAAACTTATCCACCACCATCAAGTCAGCTTCGTCCCCAGGATGCAAGGCTGGTTCAATTGTTCAACATACACAAATCAATAAACGTAATCCATCACATAAACAGAACCAAAGACAAAAACCACATGATTATCTCAATAGATGCAGAAAAGACTTTCTATAAAATTCAACATCCCTTCATGTTAAAAACTCTCAGTAAACCAGGTATTGATGGAACATATCTCAAAATAATAAGAGCTATTTATGGCAAACCCACAGCCAATATCATAGTGAATAGGCAAAAGCTGGAAGCATTCCCTTTGAAAAAAGGCACAAGACAAGGATCCCCTCTCTCACCACTCCTATTCAACATAGTATTGGAAGTTCTGACCAGGGCAATCAGGCAAGAGAAAGAAATAAAGGGTATTTAAATAGGAAGAGAGGAAGTCAAATTGTATCTGTTTGCAGATGACATGATTGTATATTTAGAAAACCGCATCGTCTCAGCCCAAAATCTCCTGAAGCTGATAAGCAATTTCAGCAGTCTCAGGATACAAAATCGGTGTGCAAAAATCATAAGCATTCCTATGCACCAATAATAGACAAACAGAGAGTCAAATCATGAGTGAACTCCCATCAATAATAGACAAACAGAGAGTCAAATCATGAGTGAATTCCCATTCACAATTGCTACAAAGAGAATAAAATACCTAGGAATACAACTTACGAGCGATGTGAACTGCCTCTTAAAGAAGAACTACAAAACACTGCTCAAGGAAATAAGAGAGGACACAAACAATGGAAAAACATTCAGTCCTCATGCATAGGAAGAATCAATACCGTGAAAATGGCCATACTATCCAAAGTAATTTATAGATTCAATGCTATTCCCACTGAACTGCCATTGACATTCTTCACAGAATTAGAAAAAAACCATTTTAAATTTCATATGGAGTCAAAGAAGGCCCTGTATAGCCAAGACAATCCTAAGCAAAAAGAACAAAGCTGGATGCATCACGCTACCTGACTTCAAACTATACTACAAGGCTACAGTAACCAAAACAGCATGGTACTGGAACCAAAACAGACATACAGACCAATGGAGCAGAACAGAGACCTCAGAAATAACACCACACATCTAGAACCATCTGATCTTCAACAAACCTGGCAAAAACAAGCAATGGGGAAAGGATCTCCTAATTAGTAAATGGTGCTGGGAAAACTGGCTAGCCATATGCAGAAAATTGAAACTGGACCCCTTCCTTACACCTTATACAAAAATCAAGATGGATTAAATACTTAAATGTAAAATCCAAAACCATAATAACCCTAGAAGAAAACCTAAGTAATACCATTCAGGACATAGGCATGGGGAGAGACTTCATGACAAAAATGCCAAAAGCAATTGCAACAAAAGCCAAAATTGACAAATGTGATTGAATTAAACTAAAGAGCTTCTGCACAGCAAAAGTAACTATCATCAGAGTGAACAGGAAACCTACAGAATGGGAGAAAATTTTTGCAATCTACCCATCTAACAAAGGTCTAATATCCAGAATTTATAAGGAACTTAAACATATTTATGAGAAAAAGACAAACAACCCCATCAAAAAGTGGGCAAAGGATATGAACAGACACTTCTCAAAAGAAGGCATTTATGTGGCCAACAAACATATAAAAAAAGCTCATCATCACTGATCATCAGATAAATGCAAATCAAAACCACAATGAGATACCATCTCACACCATTCAGAATGGTGATTATTAAGAAGTCTGGAAACGAGATGCTGGCGAGGCTGTGGAGAAATAAGAATGCTTTTACACTGTTGGTGGAAATATAAATTAGTTCAACCATTGTGGAAGACAGTATGGCGATTCCTCAAGGGTCTAGAACCAGAAATACCATTTGACCCAGCAATCCCATTAGTGGGTGTACACCCAATGAATTATAAATCACTGTACTATAAAGACACATACACACATATGTTTATTGCAGCAGTATTTACAATAGCAAAGACATGGAACCAACCCAAATGGCCATGAATGATAAGACTGGATAAAGAAAATGTGGTACATATACACCATGGAATACTATGCAACCATAAAAGGGAATGAGATCATGTCCTTTGCTGGGACATGGATGAAGCTGGAAGCCATCATCCTCTGCACACTAACACAGGAACAGAAAACCAAACACCACATGTTCTCACTCATAAGTGAGAGTTGAACATTGAAAACACGTGGACACAGATAGGGGAATAACACACACCAGGGCCTGTTGGGGGGTGGGGGGAGGGAACTTAGAGGACGGGTCAATAGGTGCGGCAAACCACCACAGTACACATATACTCCTGTAACAAACCTGCACATTCCGCACATGTATTCGTTTTTTTTTATAAGAAATAAAGCAAAATAAATAGATAAAATAAAGTTCCTGATTTTCTCACAGCTTAATTCTTTAAGTATTATCTTAATTTCCTGTTGTCCCTCGTTTTCCACAACTACTCTGTTTATTACAAGGGCATGTTTCATTCACAACTAATTTCATCAGCTACAGGATATCATTATCTTTCAAACTTCAAAAGAACCATGATTTAGAGCTAGTGTTAAGCTATTTACAGTTATCATCCACATAGTTGAAATTTATTTTTAACTCTGTAACACTTCTCAATCATCGTATAAAAAAGATCACTGTTTTTTTAATGACATATATGCACCATGTTTTAATGTATTATTTTTTCATGCCCCATCTCTTCCAAATTAATTTGGGATAAGTATTCAGGAAACAGTCTAGGAATTTAAAGGAAAAAAATGAAATCACAGTAAGATGTCTTAAAATAGCCTGAACTATGGATTAGTATTTAATTGAGAACTTTCTGACTATGCCACGATTTTGAAATAAAGCAGAGCTTTTCAACGTGCTTTTCCAGACATTTTAATCATGTGGCAAATTTCATTTTGTTCCCGTTACTGTGTTAATCCCTCAGATTTTTAGGCAAATGGAGCCTGAAACTTATCTTTGCTGCATAAACAAAATCAAATAAGTAATCCTTCAGACATTACTAAACCCTAAAGGACATTCAGAAAGTTTGAGATCAGATGACACATTTTTTATAATTGTGTTTGGGAAAAAAACTAGGCCTCTGACAAAGTATGAAAGTAAAAAAGCGTAAGTATAAATACAGAACATGAGGAAAGTCGATAATTTGGAATGTTTTGGTTGAAGTTAAAGGCTTTTCTTAACCTGAACTGTTTCTTTCTCTGAAATAGTGGGTTTTGGAAGTATTTCAATCTTAATGTCATTTATTAATTCAAAAGGTATTTGCTGAGCTTCTACTGTATATTAGGCACTGTTCTAGATGTCTGAGACATCAGTGAATAAGTGAAAAAGATTTCTGCAGTCATAGAGCTTACATTCTAGTCAAAAGAGAATTAAAAACAACAAAGAAATGAAGTTAGTATGTTAGAAGGTAATAAAGGGTACCGAATAAACAAAAAGTAGTACTATAGTAAATCCAGTCATTATTAAACTAGTAAATCAATATAGTAGAGTATTTTATTTTTAATAATAATCTATATCCACTATATAAATTACATGGTAATCTATATACTAAGATGTAGTAAAGACCATATGGAGCACAGTAAAGACAGACACAATATAACATAGAATATCTTCCTATAGAAGAAACTGTTGCACCACCAGGAACTCTATATAATCAGACTAATATTCATACCAAAACATACAGAATTTTACTATCCATAGTGAACAACAGATTAAAAATGGCATTTGACTCAGTCTTCATCATTAAGGCCTGAGCTGTGTTCATCACTGAAAAGAACTATTCTAAGTCCACAGCTCACATATGTGAGCTTTCATATGTGATTAAATATAAAGTTGGTAAATGTTTTAGTTATATAGTCATCCCCTTGGTATCTCCGTAGTTCAGATTCAAAATGATTTTAGAAATAGACCATTTTAAAAATATACCTTTTATAAAACTACAACACTAACAAAAATCTGTGGATGCTGCTGTCAGGGACACATTTACAAAATTATGCAGAACACTCACATTTTATTATTCAATGAACTAAAGTTATGTATGCGCTCCCCAAACTATAATTCTCATTTGAGATTTAGGACACTGACCAGGCTTTCTACAATATAAGATTTACACAGGCCCAATAGATAACATCTTCACTTGTGACACAGCTTACTAACATCAATTTGAAAGACTTTGGATCTAACTTTCTGCATGTTTTAATTATAGAAAATAACCCTAACTCTCAAAGTCTCAAATATGAATAATATTATTTATGTGAATAATACAAAAATCATTTCTGTTTTCCTGTGATCTTACTGCTATGCAATATGAAGGCAACTGCCATTTAAGAAGTCATTAGAGAGACCATTTCCGAGCTCTAAAAACGGATTTAAGACATTTGATATCAGAGAAGTTACTAGAAAAAGGTAAGAATTGCGGCAGCTGAAAATTAATTAAAATAATTAATCAGTAAATAGGTAACAATTTTTGGCTACTTGGATTGTAGTCTACTATGGTAGCATCCTCAGGGCCCTGATCTGGCCCTAATATAGAAATCAGTGTCATGAATGTAGTTAGGGAGTGTCAAAACCCAGAGATCATGACCAACCCAGGTTACAAAGTCTGTAATAACTGCAATCATAGATAGAGTTCACATTTTGTCTTTGAAGACACTATTAATAATGATAGAGGGCCAATATTAGGTGGCTTTCTTCTCCTTGTTACTTGGGTTCAGGTTCTCATAACTTGAATGAGATAAAGAGAGAAAAAATAGGTTTTTCCTGGGTATTTGCATGTGTATAGTTCAGGGAGGAGTCATGCCATCTAGATAAAAATAGAGTGGTTCATCCTTTGATTGTATTAAATATTTTACACTGTATTTTTACATTTCCCCCAATTCTTCATCTCTTTCTCTTCTCCATTAATGTCAACAGTTGAAACAATTATTCATTAGGTGGCTAAAAGATAAACCTTCTCTGGTCAGGGTTGTTAACGAGGCCACTCTTGGAAATCAGTATTCTGTTAAAAGCTACCATCCAGTGCCAGATTCTCCAACTCCAACAAAAAGAGTAGTGGCAGGTCTGTGATGGTGTGCACAGGCAGACAGCTGACTCACCTTGGCAAGCTCCAGTGCGGATGTTGGGGATGAAACCCCGTCGGCAGGGCTGAGGCTGGGCTGGACACATCTCACAGGGATGGCCCCACGCCCGTCCAATGGTGGCACAGCACAGAGTCTTCGTGCAGACAATGCCTGTCAGCTGCCCTTGGCACATCTGGTTGTTGACCTGAGTGAAACACGGGCCTGTCCTGTAATCTGGAATGTGGGAGAAGAAAGAAAGACAGGTTTTATGATCATATACTAATCTTATACCAGTGCCTCCAAATGCATAAAACAGAGACTATTTCTTCTGACCAAAGTGTCCAAAGACAGAAGGCTAGAGAGTTTCATGTTAAAAATTCATAATTTTCCATTCATGAGAAGTACCTTAAGAGACTTCAATGTATTCCACACTAGACACTGTAAATGGGTGGCTCAGGGCTGTGTCTGGGATACAGATGTGCCTTCTTGGCCTGAATAATGCTTTTACAGAATTTAAATTAGTAGCCAACATTGTAAACTTGGGAAATTCCACATGAAATTTGTATTTCTGGCTTCTCTTGAAAAATTGGAAATTCTGGTCATGCTAGACCTGCCATGTCACACAGCACTGGTGGGATGAAGTGTGTTTTCTCCAGGACACCACTAAGTCCCAGCTGGGTACATTCACTGATGTTCCCTTCCTGGGCCCTGAAGGCATCAGCATTAATGACTCCTCTTTACTTAGCAGAGATTTTCTTTTCTGACTAGGTGAACAAGAGTTTAGAAAATTAAAACGAATCAATAAAGATATGCTCCTTCCATATCACACATACATTTGGGCAATCTAAACTGCCTATAAATATTCAGTTCTAACAATCCGATTTCTGTTTCTGTGTCAGTCAGTTTAGTTCTATGGGTAGCCTAGTTAGGAAGATCTCATTAATAAGGCACATAGTCATGAATTCCTTACACGTAAGTTAGTATTATATGATCGCTCCTCTCCAGCAGGTGACTGTACATTGTCCAGCTCTGTTACGGTGATAACAAAAGCCTTAGTAAATGTATGGCATGTGTGATACATAGGCAAATTCTTCTATGAATATTAAGTACAGTCCATTTAGATCCCCGCCTCTCAAGGTTTCTATGGACCAGCAGCATCAGCATCACTTTGGGGCTGGGTAGAAATGCAGACTCAAGCCCTACCCTGACCCACTAACCCAGGTTCTGCATTTTTTAACAAGACAGGGCATTAATATGCGCCTTGGAGTTTCAGAAGGGCTGATATAGACTGCAGGCAGTTTGAAAGTTAGCCCTGGGTATTTCTACTCTATCCTGCTTTCTTCTGTGATTTACTTTCAGTGAAACTTTTGGATGATCGGTGAAACAGAACTGAATCATGAACTAAATAAGTTTTAATTTCAGCTTTGTTGTTGTTGCTGTTTTGAGAGATACAAGAAATCAGAGAAAGGTCAGTTTTCTGAGGATTCACCAATTCAATTATTCTCACTTGCTATAAAATACAACAGAAATACATGAAAAAGTTGTGTGTTTTTCCTTACACACAGGGATTATGTCAATACAGTTTATTAATTCTTGGGAATACAAAATACCACTCAGGTTTCTTGATAAGGTCTAACATAAATGATATTATTCTACTCCAAGGGGAAAGCTACACAGATTTAATTCATAGTTTTATGAGAACAAAACTACCTGACATTTAAAGGAGGAAGAGTCAATAATGTTGGTATAATTTTTATGAAAAACTGTTTCTAGGAAAATCAAACTTGGATATAATTTAACATTCAAAATGCTAAGCTAGGAAGCCTTAGATATCATATACATGCTGCAGTACAATAACAAAAACCTTAAAACCACATAAAACTTCAATTTGCTTTAAAGAAGAATGAGGCTGTCTCCAATAGAAGCAAAGAACACTTTAGAAGTTCAATATAAAGAAACAAAATCGAGACTAGGTAATTTCTTGGCAAGCCATTTTAACATTGTTCCTCTGCAGCTGAACTTCAACAAAAATAGCTCATTTTAATCCCTTGCATAAGAACAACAGATGTGCTGGCTGCAAGTCTCGTTTTTGAAAAAGATCTTTGGAGTATACGTGAAGATATGTCAACCTTATAAACAAACACACTTCCTATACTGCAAATTGTCAGGTTGAAAACTTTTAAAATCTATCCTATTGTCCTTCAGACATAAATATTTTGTCATTTTAAATAAACATTAAATTCCTAATTATAAGTTATATCAAGTTCTGAATACGTGGGGAAAAGTCTATTTTTTTGCAAAAAAAATATAAAAACACATATTGTTTTTAGGTCAATGTGTGAATACCCATGTTCACATTCTATGCACTTTTAGGATTCCCAGAATGAAATCTGCACAGTCTCCCTCATAACCAAATTCATAAATAAACCAACTTGACAGTAGATTCATTCCTTCTTCTAACTACACCTTAAACTTATGTCCTCTTAGTACCGTCTCTGTGGAGAAGGGGAATATCTGGACAAGGACAGCTGTTTGTCCTCTGCAAATGACCTTTCTTGTTGAAGTCACTAATTAAGGCAACCTTCCACTTGGCAGGAATAGAGTTGACCATTTCTTATTTGTTTTGCTTACATTTTACTCCTTACAAAATATGCTGAACCTATGTTTGTATATGATGACAATTTGCTTTCTGGTTGGTAACTAAATACTTTAAAATTTAAACTTACAATCTTATCTACTAATTCAAGAATTGCTACCATGTAAAATAAGAACAAATACTAGATATTGTAAAAGAATTTAAATTTCCTGATAGGGTTAAAACATCCTGTCCCAGACTCTACCTGCAGTTTAATTATGGACAAAAGAGTCCTTAAAATACCTTAATTAATTGTGATTGGCCATGCATTCTCTTCCTAAAAGTTGCACTGTGGGAAAAATACTGAGGTATACCATGCTAACCATTCATAGTCACAAGGATACTTGCAGTGTGTTAACTAAGTGTAAAAGGGGAAAATTGCTTATCACTTAGTATGTTGGAACTAATGACCTATAAACAGTTATGTTACACATTATGACGTGGCCAAGAAAATTTTGTTAAAAATTAGGCTGTGAAACACAAATATTGCTAGTTTGATTTTCTAATATCTAAGTGCAACATGGCATGTTAATTCACTTATGCAATTTCCCTTTTTATTCACATTAAAAAATTAGTGCAGTTAGCAAGCTCATCAAAAACTTTGGCTGCTAATTGTTTTGTTGTTTCAAATAACTATAGGAAGGTGTAATTTACGTACCATAATCCGCCTGTTTTAAGTGTAAAATTCAATGGTTTTTAGTAAATTTATTGAATTATGCAACCATCACCACAATCCAGTTTTAGAACATTTTCATCACCCAAAAAGAACTTGTGTCCATTCCCTGTCCCAGCCTCAGTCAGCCACTAATCTAGTTTCTGTGACTATAAATTTGATTTCTCTGGACAATTAATATAAGTGAAATCATATAACGCGTGGTCTTTTTTTGTCTTGCTTCTTTCACCTAGCATAATGTTCATCAGGACCATACAGTAGCATGGATCAACACTTCATTTCTTCTAATTGCTGAATAAATTTCCATTGTATGGCTGTACCACATCTGTTAACCAGTCTGTGGCCATCTGGGTTGTTTTTACTTTTGAGATATTATAAACAATGCTGCAGTGAACATCTGCATGAAGGTCTTTGTGTGGATATATGTTTTTATTTCTCTTGGTAGTTATTTAAGAGTGGAGCTACTTATTTGACAAATATACATTTAACTTTCTAAGAAACTGTTATTTGACAAATATACATTTAACTTTCTACGAAACTGCCAAATTATTTTCCAGAATAGCTGCACCATTTTATATTCTCCTCAGCAATGTATGAGGGTTCTAGTTCTTCCACATCTTTGTTAATATTTGCTGTTTTCTACAATTTTTATTATAACCTGTGTTCACATTTTACATTAAATAAACACATTTGCTTGGGAATTTTGCTGTAATTTCGCAAGTCCTTTTTACACAATTAGAGATGATAAATCATGCTAGAAAACCAAAGTTGAGCATTATTGTTTATAGAAAATACAAGTTTAGAAAATTAAACATTCTTAAAATAAAATATAATACACTTGCTAAAATCCAAACCATACAGAAAAAATAAAATGCCCTTTTCATAACATGTTGAGATTTGTGATACTTTTTTCTAAATAAAAACACAATTAATCATCTCTTACATTTACCTTTTTGAATTATTTATATACCGTGTTCTGAACCTGGAGTGTTCTCTTAATTGTATAACTTGGAAATTAAGTCTACAACTGAGTTTACTGAGTGACTAGTATATACTAGATATTGTTCTGGGCTCTGGAGATATAACAGTGAGGGGAAAAAAGTGAATAAGAAAGAGAGGAGGAAGGAGACATACAGAAGAAAGTGAGGGAAGAGAGCACCAATGTCTTTGACCTTTTAGAGTTAATTTACAGTTTGTTGGGGGAAACAGAAAAGGCCAACGGGGCATAAAGTCCAAAGGCCCTATGAAGGGGTGGAAGCAAGGTGCACCTAGGGTAGTGTGTGGCTCATGTAAGAGAGGAGATTGGTGAAGGATGAGGCTGGAGAGGAGACCAAGACCATCCTGGCTAACAGGTGAAATCCCGTCTCTACTAAAAATAAAAAAAAAATTAGCTGGGTGTGGTGGTGGGTGCCTGTAGTCCCAGCTACTCGGGAGGCTGAGGCAGGAGAATGGTGTGAACCCGGGAGGCAGAGCTTGCAGTGAGCCAAGATCGCACCACTGTGCTCCAGCCTGGGTGAGACAGCAAGACTCCGTCTCAAAAAAAAAAAAAAAAAAAATCAGTGGAGAGACTTCTTTCTGGCATGGAATGACAAGCTTATATTTGTATTCTAAAGTGTTAAGAGTAGATGCTAGGAAATCTTTTAGAAATCTCATTATCAAGACACAAGATACAGTGGAACCAGAAATTGTACAGGTGAACAGAGCTTGGAATAAAAGTTCCTGAATTCAAAAAATGAACGGGTGAATGTGTTAATGTGGAAGATGAGTAAGCAAGAGATACCAAAAGTAGGATCAGGATTTTAGTTCACTTATGAGGATGGCTGATGGTGTCATTTCCTGATATACTGGTAATAGAAGACAATCAGGATTTTAGGTTCATTTTTCAACATGTTACACTGAGGTGCCTTTAGATACCCAACAGGAGACGTCCAGTGCATTACAGAATTTAGAATATATGGATTGAAGATGCACACTAATGAGTCATGTGAGTTGGGTAGTTTTCAAAGCAATAGGTGTGGATAAAATTCCTTGGAGTGAGAGAATATAGTTAAAAGAGAAACGAGTCTAGGATACAGCCCTGAGGAATTTCAGCATTTGATGGTGGGCTGGAAGGGAATGAGTCTGCTGAGGAAACAGGAAATGGATAGCCAGAGAGATGGGAGAGCAACAGGAGATTGTACTCCCACAGGACAAAGGAAGCACATGCTGTAGAAAGGATGCTCAACAGTACTGAATGCTGCTGAGCAGCCAAATAGCAGGAGGCTGGTTCCATGCATCTGCAGGTGATTGGTGATCTTAGCAAGAGATCTGGTGAAGTGATGGAAGTTGCAGCCACGATGGAGAGAGTTAAGGAACTGGCCGGAGATGAGGAAATAAGACAATGAGTACAACCAGACAACCTTTGGAGAAGTTTCCTCAAGGTAAAGACAAAAGAGTCTGGTAGGGGGTTTGGGGTTAAGAAAGAAGGTTTTTATTGTGACTTTTTCCAGCAACTCTAGGCAGCTGAGCTCATTCAGAGATTAGGGTTCATCCAGGGTTTTGCTTTCATCTGTCAGATGTGGGGAAAAAAACAGAATGGCAAGGAAGCTCAGGGTAGAATGTTAGCATATTTTGAAATTACAGACCATGGAATTTATGCTGGACAAGACGGGAAGTAAGAAAAGGACTGCTAGATTAAGAAATGAAAGAAAGCAGTGAGATCAATGGACTAGATGTCCCCATGAGGCCCTACTTGAGATGGGAAACAGCCAGAGGGACAACAATACACCAGCTGCCCATGTGGCTATAATATCATTTATGTGACTGTCAGTGGAATGCAGTTACAGTGTACAACTGCATAGATTGTGCCCTGCATAACTTAGAAGCTTCCCACATACTTTAATGTAAACGTCATTCCCTGGAGTTGTGCAATGGAAGGACAATGTTAGAGACCTTCTATGCTGTAACTGCAAGTCAGATAACGCCATAAGGTATCACTATCACTTTGGTACAGAAAAGAATTACCTGATCTTGGAAAGTACATTTAAAAATGTAGGATTTCCTATCAACTTACATGGTCTTTCAACTTAGGCAAGAAGGTATTTATGTTCTCAGTAACTAATAAAGTGATCATCTTCTATGGGAGTTACAGACATAAACATGTAAAATAAAGAATTGTGCAATATGTGTAACTTAATCTAAGGATCCTGGCTAGGTGACTAATTCCTTCGAGTAATGGAGTTTTTGACACAACAATTCTGTCCTTATTATAAATGAGGTTCCATGTATTTCAATTATGAGGTTATAACTGAGAATCTAAAATCTCTAATCACAGATATAAACACAGCAAGCAAAGAAGGCAGTACCCAAAATTATATGGGATAATAAAAACATTTCCTTCATTTCAGTAAGATTTGCCTTGGATGTCTGCAGCTCCAGACTTCATGCTGGGTCTAAATCTTTAGATCAAATAAACTCAAATAACTGATATAATTGCCTTCCTTGAGATTAAGCATCTTTCAATCTTAGAAATTTTAGAATTAAGTACATAAATGTTTAAGAGAATCAAAGCCATTAAATTAATATTTTTATTTTAAGAAATATGTGCAAATATTATGTACCTGTAATGCCTGAAAACATTTGGCCTATTCCATGAAACTGGCCTTAAAAAAAAAACAAAAAAAAAAACCTCTTTTTAATGCATGAGAGACTGCCTTTTAACCACAATTTTAAATTTTAACCACAATTTTAAATAAATTATTGAGTAACTTATTTAGAGTTATGATGATTGTCATTATGCTTATATATAGACTTGGATCATTTAAGCTTCAGGTCTTATAAAATTATAAGTTTGAGTATTTATACACGTAGTTTTTAATTTATTAGCTTTTAGGAGTTGAGTACTTTTTAAGGTGCACGACTGAAGTACCTAAGAAAGCACTTTAAAAAGATATCTGATGTATTTAATAAACAAAACAGTTCAAAAGGCATGGAGTTATTTCATAAACTAGGTATGAAAATAGAAACAAATATTATTTAAAATCTCTTAAAGCGACTACTAAAATCTGTTAAGACTATAGGCACTTGAAGAGATATTTATCTACCCATGTTCACAGCAGCACTATTTGCAATAACAAAAGATGGAATCAACTGAAGCGTCCACTGACAGATGAATAGATAACAAAATACGGTATATACATACCAAAAACTATTATTCAGCCTTAGAAAGGAAGAAAATTCTGACACATGTTGCAACATGGATGAACTTTGTGCATATTGTGCTGAGTGAAATAAGCCAGTCACAAAAGGGGAAATACTGTATGATTTCACTTACACAAGGTATCCAGAGTAGTCAAATTCATAAAGACAGAAAGTAGAATGGTGGTTGGCAGGGGTTTGGGGTGGGAGGAAAATGAGGGCTTACTGTTTGTTTAACGGGTAAGGAGATTTCTGGTTTACAAGATAAAAAGACTTCTGTGGATGGATGAGGGCAATGGGTGCACAACAATGTGAATGTACTTCATGCCCCTGAACTTAAAAATGATTACTACAGGCTGGGCGCGGTGGCTCACACTTGTAATCTCAGCACTTCAGGAGGTCGAGGCAGGCAGATCACCTGAGGTTGGGAGTTTGAGACCTGCCTGACCAACATGGAGAAACCCCATCTCTACTAAAAATACGAAATTAGATAGGCATGGTGGCACATGCCCATAATCCCAGCTACTCGGGAGGCTGAGGCAGGAGAATCGCTAGAACCCGGGAGGGGGAGGTTGCAGTGAGCTGAGATCGCGCCATTGCACTCCAGCCTGGGCAACAAGAGCAAAACTCTGTCTCAGAAAAAAAAAAAAAAATGATTAACACAGCAAATTTTATGCAATGTGTGTTTCACGACAATTTTAAAAATAAATATTTAAAAAGCTCCGGGAGTAAGTAGACTTTTGAAATTATATTTAAATAAAGCAAGCTTGAATATTTAACACAAAAATAAACTGAGTATTTTTTGAATGCAGAGTCACCATGGAGGGCATGGAAATATTCACGTGCGACACTGACCACGCCCCTCGTGATGGATATTTATATTGTTTTCAACTGATTTCAAGTGCACACAGTGCTAAATAGGCACTCTTCAACATACTTACTGACTATACTTTGGCAAGTTTTTCTGTAATCTAATTCCTGGCACTGGAACTGCTGGGTCAAGTGTCCAGCTTGAAAAATACTGCAGAACTGCTCTCTAAATAGGTGGCACCAATTTACACTGTCATCAGTAGTGCCCAAGAAGTCTGTACCCTCACACTCTCTCCAATGCAGAGTAGAGGCAAAGAGTTTAATTTTTATTCATTTAATGGGTAAAAACAATATCTCCTTGTTGAATTTTGACAGCAACTCATTTTCCCCATTCTTGAAAACTAGAAAAATTAACAATGTGGTACATATTACTTTGTAGTGGCCCTTTTAATATATCTTTTTATCCTAAGTACTAAAAATATTTTTGCCATTTTTACAAATAAAAGTCACAGATTAAGTAATACATGGTGAATCACAGAGCTAAAGACAAGTGAAAGTGAGATTCAACTTTGAGATCCATTTCACTCCAAGTGCTTGTGTGCTTTTACCCCTACACTATGTTCCTTCACCCCAACACATGGGTTTTCTACATTCTCAGCTTTTGGTAACTTTGCCTTCACCACGCTAATGAGTACTGTCACAACCCCACAGATGCCTCCTCCTGCCTCCTATGTATAATTTCCTAAATCCCAATTACCGTGCCCAGGTTTGCTTTTCTTCTGGTTTCTCCCAAAGATGAGTCTCCATCTAGCCGTGTTACACCAGGGAGAAATTATCTCTGTGCATTGAGAGAAACATTAAAGACTTTCGTTTCTGCAAATAAATGAGTAATTACTTTAATTACCAGAGTTGCCTTGCATTTTATTTCAACCTAATACCATCATGTAATATTTCAGTGGAATGTGGGCTTGGCCAAAGGACTGCTTTCACCTTTCTCTGCAGTCTTTCAAAGCACAAGGCTACTGCTGACATCAAAGGGCATTTTAAGAATGAAGAGGCCGTAACGATAATTAGGTGCTGGCCAATGATGCAAACAAAATTGCTATCTTTGATGTCACGTTTCATACGGGTGAAGGCCATCAAAGATGTGGTCCTCAAATTCACAGCCTATAACCCTAAAAGTGCACTCTCCCAAGAGCAAAACCAATTAACTTACTTTAAGGACAACAAAAATTGCTGAAGATTAAAAACTAATAAGATTAGTTAAGCAGAAGGATATCGTCACTTTTAAAGAAGAAAGTTAAAGAGATGAAAATATTTTGACATGAGTTAATAAGGGGGCCAGAGATATAAATGATTAACACAAAAGATGGATCATAAGCAAGTCAAATTTAAAAGTACCACATTTTATAGTATCTTAGAAAAATCTGTACTATCGTTAAGTAGGCCTGAATATATTTCAGGAAAAAGTGACACGTACTCAGAAAACATTTATCCATTATCAATAAAGTCAGAAATAGAACCAATAGAAACAAGGTGCTTAAACAGATCTAATATATCTTTGGTCCAAAAATACTATGGTCACAAGACTGGATTATGGTGGCTGCCATGAAAATGTTACACACACTTTGCTGACAGAGCCCATGGATTCCATGTAGTATTTTCCTACTGAAATTTCTGCCCAAATCAATGCCTCCTGAGTGATGTAAGCAGCCAAATACATGCTACTGAGTCAATCAAACTTAGTAAATGACACCTTTCCGAGGAAACTAATGTGTAATGGGAAAACAAAAACCTCTCTCTATGATTCTGTCCTGGCATGTAACTTCCAATACAACATCTAAGCAACTGTGCTGAGATTCTCCTGGTAAGCCAGCAAATGCCATGTGATTCATTACTGGGGTTGTCGTTACTTGAAAATTCTAGGGAAATGCTGAAAAGTTAGAAAACCATTAGACCGTAGGACATTCTAAGAGGACATAGGTAGCATCTATCAATAAATCCATTTGAAATGCACAGGGGAAGCTCTTTCCCAGTTATTTGCTGCATGAGGAACAGTGATAATCAAGTGACCCTACTGGCACTGATGGCCCAGTGGTGGTGGTGGTAGTGGTCTGTAATGAGGTGAACCATTCCTGGCTCCTGGAATTAGAACCTTATACCATGTCTGTCTCTTATACATTAGCACCAGGAGAGGCGCAAGAGCAAAGACATCCCCCGGTCTCATCTCAACAGAAGGGTCCTAGTACTGTGTTACCTGCTTTGCAAAATAAAAATGACCTTATTTTATACAGCCTGAAAATGTGTTATTGTCAGGGAAACCCATATAACTTACTAGTATTGGTAGTGAGAAAATTCACGTCACAGACAAAAATTAAAAGACTAAAGTCTCTCTTTAGTTCAGGAGAGTGAATCCTTTCAATATTTAACTCGACAGAAGTGCAAAAAAAGGGATGGTCACTGCTTCAAGCTAAATTAGTTGTCTGGAAGTCAGTGAGAATAAATAGGACACAACATAGAGCCTAGAAACTGGAATATAAGTAATATGAATTCCAAACTAAGATTAAAAAAACAAATACAGAAGTAATAAAGATGTAATTGGAAAAAATATCCTAAGTTTAAATGAAAAATAACTTCACACTTTCAAGTTAGAATGGCTCATGGCATCCTAGACAGAAATAATGATAATAAAAAAGATATACTCAACGAAAAAGCTTCATGAGATCTCTGAATTTCTGAACTCTGAAAATAAAAGAAAAAGAGAAAAATCCTTCCATTTCCAGAAAGAACAGTCTACCTACAAAGGAGATTAAATAGGCTAGCATTCGTTTTCTCCTGTGTTTCCTGAGAGTTAAAGTACGGTGAAATAGCATTCACAGGCTACACTTCTGAGAAAGGATTCTTGAAACAAAAGAGCCATGTGATAAGATAAAACTTAATAATAGCCTGAAATGATAACAACAAGAACTGAGAGATAGCAAAAGTATCTGCCATATGAAGACTCGCTAGTAAATTCTTCCTATAATCTCAATTTGGGAGCAGGATGAGTGAATAAGTAAAATGTCTTGGGGTGACATTTTGTACAATTTAGACATTATGCAAAAGTTGTGACAGAGGTACAGGTGTTTCAAAATAATGGTGAAAGATAAGAAGGTGACCATTAGTTCAATGAAGGACACATAATTTCTTAATTAAAGAAAGGTGATGAAAGTAGATAACTGAAGTATAACTGATTAAACCAAAATGATAATAAAAATGACAAAAGGAAAACCACAAAATATAATGCTTTATATACTTAAAATGATAGGAATAACATATACTGAAATCACAATAAATATGAATAAGCTTAGATTTTAATCAAACAATGAAGTCATCAATAGATCTGACTAAAATAACAAAACTCAGCCCTATCCTGTCTATATTAAAACCATCAAAATAAAATGAGTGGAAAATAAACAGAAGGGCAAAGAAAAACCAAA
This sequence comes from Gorilla gorilla gorilla, assembly GCF_029281585.2. Classification (NCBI taxonomy): domain Eukaryota; kingdom Metazoa; phylum Chordata; class Mammalia; order Primates; family Hominidae; genus Gorilla; species Gorilla gorilla. The sequence continues at coordinate 132,355,114 of NC_073228.2, forward strand.
GAAAATACAAAAGAAAGTAGAAGTAGTAATAATCAATATCAGAATGGAATTCCAAAAGGTAATTCCAAAAGTATTAAACTGAGTCAAAAAAAGAGTATTATAAGGATTAAAACTAAAATCCATTAAGAGGATATAAGATTTATCTAACTAAAAAATATAGTGAAATAAAAAGAGCAAAAACTTTTAGAAATACAAGTCGAATTTGACAGAGCAAGTAGACAAAAATAAATAAATAAGAACATAATCAAAAAGCGTGTCTTAATGGACAGGTTTACAGCTTTGTACCATATAAACAGAGAATGTATATTCTACTTCTGTTTTCATGGAACCTTCAGCTTCGCAGGGGATCAAGTCCTTAGTCACAGCACACCATTATTACAATGAGATTCAATAGCTCTGTGAGGTTTCTACAGAAGATTTTGTCTTCCACAGTGTGAAAGTGGGAAACTTTCCACAGTCTATGCATAGAAAGCTTTTAACTAATGTGATTGATGACTTATCACCAGAAAAGAACACCCTGTGGTCTCTTTTCAAAAAGCATCAATAACAGCTTTTTAACTGCAGAATCTGTGGCATGAAATTGACAATTTTAGCAGTTTTAAAATCTTACACTAATGTGGGTTTTTTAAAATCATGTATAGCTGTGTGATCCAAAACAGTAGCCACTAGCCACATGTGGTTTTCTAAATTTAAACTTAAAATTTAAATTCCATAAAGTAAACATTCAGTTTCCCAGTCGCACTAGCCACATGTCAAGTGCTCAAGGGCCACATGTGGTTAGTGGCTACTGCCCTGGACGGCACAAAGAGCATTTCCATCATCCCAGAAAGTTCTTTCAATGCATATTGGAGTAGTTGTCTCCCAGTACCACAGAGAAATGGGGAATATCACAGCATTTGGTGTAGAGGTAATGATTCTTTAAGGAGTTATGTTTGAAACTGGGTAGATTCTGATATAAACTGCAATAAAATTCAAAGGCATTCTGGAATTATGGCTAGCACCATAAAACACTTAAAAGTTTTAGAGACAAGAATCTGCTATAATGACTTCTTTTAATATTATTATTTGTTATATATATATATATATATATATATAACACAACTACACAACCATGAAGTTTGCATAGTACTTTATATCCATCATTTTACTTAATCTGTACAATAACCGTATTTGGTCAGCATGAATAGCTTTCCTCCACAAATGATGACGGTAGGCTTAGACAGGTTAAATAAAATTGTTCAAAGTCACACTGATGATGCATAACAGACCCCGAGTCTGAAGTACAAGTGTATCTGACACCAAAATCCATGCTCTTAACCATCTCACTCTGCCATCTCCCAGTGGCACTGATCATCATGGTGCGAGGGGGCTGGGGGGAGTTTATCCATGTTTGATCAATAGTGCTTGCACTGAATGAAATGCCCTTTTCTGTACTAATGTATCCCTTCCCTTGTTTTAAGACTGTAACCGTTTTATTCAGTTGATAAATTAGCCTGGTTTATTCAATGCTTCACTGGCCACTTTGATATAACCTCTAAATAGAACCACGACATCTCAGATTGCTGAATGTTTTCCTCGATTCAGACTTTTCACTTCTTGTGTGCAAGTACTTCTCACCTATGGAAATTCTCTTTCAGTAGGTACTCCACGGCATTACAGCCCAAGCCACTTCAAATCTTATCGGCATTTAGCTTCTCTTCTCTGAGTGGATGAACTATGAGTAAGTATTCCTGCAATGCTGAGGGAGGTTGCAGTGGTGCTGTTGGACTTCAGACAATACTGGCCGAGTGTCTAAGAAGGCAGACACACACTACCTACGGAAGGTAAACTCTAATTGTTCAAAAAAGTTCCAATATAATCTGCAGTGCTGGGTAGGCATTGGGCTTTGCTGTCAGCTTTTTAAAAGTCATCCAGCTCACCCTAGATGAGGCATGTATAAAAGCATTTTCAGAAATGTATTGTTATTTTTTTCTTTTAGTAACCTTTAAACATGAACCATCTTAGAAACTGTTTGATCTGATTATGTGATTAACAGATGAGGAAATAAAATCCAGAAAGTTTCAGCAACTGGCCCCAAGTCAAAACGAGTTGACATAACTGCTTAGGGCTCTTGACTAATTCTCCTGTAGCACACAACATAAAATGGTAATTAAATGCCTACAACTGATGAATCTGATATGTCAAGGTCTTTTCAGGACAAAATGCACCTGCTGAGTTTAGATCCAGAAATATGGTCTAACTCAGTATTTCCCAAAATGTGGTCAATGGACTATCAGTTCCACAGAACACTAGGAGAACTATGCCAAAACAGGATTCTGTGGTCAAATATATTACAAGTTGAAAAAAGACAGAATTGGGTGAAACTACATGACTTTCAGGGGCCCTTAATGTACTCTTGTGCATTCTTAACTGCCAAGAGGAGGCTATAGTAGGCAGCCTTCAAAATTTATTTGCTCATAAAATAGTTTTATTCGATAGCATTCCTGAAGACAAGTGTGGGATGCAACACACTTTGGCAAACACTTATCTAACTTTATCAGTATATGGGGTCCCTTGTCATTATCCTCAAACATGGCTGCCTGAAATAGATTTAATAAAACAATATATTTTGTGTAACTGGCTTTCTTCCAGATGACATCACTACTACCATAAGTACCTTGGAGAACTTTAGAATCTTGTGACATGACCGTAGCACTCAAACTTTCTTAGCAATTGCCAAACTATTGCTTAAATGGATAATAGTATTGAAACTATTTGTACGCAATTACAGTCCCAAAGTTCCTTTGTTTTTCTGCATTGTTCTTCTTTATACCAAAGGTCACATAGAACCTAAAATCTCACGTCTTATAAGTGGTGATAAAAAGCATGCGGTCTTATATTCCTGTGTAGGCCTTTATCAGCAATGCAGGGTAGAGCAAATAGTGACACATGTATGCATATACATATGTATATACACACATATATGTACGTATATAGTAATATTATATCACTACTCTAAATACATTACATATTTTTACTTTTTTAATCATCATGACACTATGAAATAAGTACTATCCTTATGCCCACTTTAGAGATGAGGAAACTCAAGCACAGTGAGATAAGGTAACTTGCCTAAGACTACAAATCTAATAAATGGCTGAACCAGGTGAAAAGACATGATAAAGATTCACATAAATTTCTTCTTAAAAGCTACTAATGGTCTAGACCTGGTGGCTCATGTCTGTAATCCCAGTGCTTTGGGATGCTGCAACAGGGGGATAGCCTCAGGCAAGGAGTTCAAAGTCAACCTGGGCAACACGGCAAGACTCCATCTCTACAAAATATTGAAAAATTAACTGGGCATGGTAGAATGTGCCTGTCATCCCAATTACTTAGGAAGCTGAAGTGAGAGGATTGCTTGAGGCGAGAAGTTCAAGGCTGCAGTGAGCTATGTTCATGCCACTGCATTCTAGCCTGGGCAACAGAACAAGACCTTGTCTCAATCTCTCTCTCTCTCTCTCTCTCTCTCTATATATATATATATGTATACACACACACACACACACACACACATATTCTATGTATATATAATATATATATTCTCTATATATAATGCATATATTCTCTCCATATATATAATATATATATCCTCTCTATATACATATATAATACATAGTATACATAGAATATATATATTATATATTTTATGTATATAATAATGAGGTGAAGCATCTATGTTTACTCCACATGGTATTAAAACTTTCAAGCAGTTTATCTTCTATCTAGGAATCTCAACAGGTAAGGTGTCATATTTTGTGTCTCTGCCATTATAGACATATGCACTTAGCACAGTGACTAAAAGCACAGGGCTGCAGTCAGACAGCTCTGGATTCACAACCAGAATTCTAGCTTCACCAGCTACATGCCTATGGTCTTGAATAGGCTAAGTCAGTTTCCTCATTTGTAATATGGATATAACAGGGGAGCTTTACTTATAGTGTATGATGTAGATGTGTGAATATCATGAGATAAAACTCTCAAGTAATGAGCACAATGACTGGCTTTTACAAAAATTAGCTGGGCATGAGGGCGGGTGTGTGTAATTCCAGCTACTCGGGAGGCTGAGGTGGGAGAATGGCTTGAACCCGGGAGGCAGAGGTTGCAGTGAGCCAAGATTGTGCCATTGCAGTGAGCCAAGATTGTCGCCAGCCTGGGCGACAGAGCGAGACTCCTTCTCAAATAAATAAATAAATAAATAAATCCTCAGCACCGGTTAGCTGTGATTATTGTGGCCATTAATAAACTAACATTTTGAAGAACTCTCTGGTTTTCCAAAACACTTTCCTATGCGTTATCTCATTATGTCATGACAGTGATATTGCAAGACTAAAGATGAGAGAGGCAGAAAAGTCTACATAAACCTCACTGTGGCTTTGATCCTCATAATTATATATGGATAAAACTTTCTTGGATATGAAAGCTGCAAGAAACCACTTAAATGGATAGCAGGATCCTTCCAAGAAGTAATATACTTCCTCACGGAGTTATTTTCTCTATTATTCAAGCTCCCTATTTCCCAAAGATCTGTTTGGAATCAAAGCCAGGTTTCACAGCCTGAAAATTAATACTGTGCAGCCAGAAATAAATTATTTAGCAAAGAGAAATACCAGACCCACATAATTTTTACTCAGGGAAAAAAAAAATTCCTTTTTACCTCACCAGGAAGTACAATGGACAAATACAAAAGCATAGCGTTTATCCAGTTCTGTGGTCTGTAAAAGACCCCTTTTGATTCATGACTGTTAGCCTTTATTCCAGCAGTACTGTTCTGACCTGGCAACAAAAGTGTTGTCATCAATTTCTGACCAGCCGTGATATTATCTGTTTTTCAGATTATCTACCTGCAGCCTCTAACTTTTTGCCAGGAGACTATGCCTCATGCCACTGAGAGGAGGCCCAGGTAGGAAGGGATTATGGCACAGAGTGCAAGTTTGTCAGTATGTGAGCTTATGGGAGAGGCTCTGAATGCCTAATGATAAACATCAAAAGAAACCCCAGTTGAGTGTCCACATGTTTCCAAACTTCGCTAACATTCCAGATACAGAAAAACATCCTGATGCTCAACTAAAATTTTAAATTTCCAACCAGATGTTTGCTAGGTTGAGTATGTGTCTCTGTTTAAACAGCCTCCAAAAATTAGAGAAATATGATTCTTATTATTTGTATTATCTATTTATATCTTCTGTCCCTAATTATTTACAAAAAAATACTAGAAAATTTTTACTGGAAAAAAAAACACTTTACTTGAGTTTCTATAAATCTCACACATTTCACATTTATCATTTTTGATATAGAAGAGTTGTACCTACCGTGTTTCTGCTCGGTAAGCAGATTCTTCCCATTCTTAGGTAATTACAGAACACATGCCTTCATATAGAGACAAAAAATAGCAAATCTCATACGGTGGGTTCCATATGTAATTATACATTTTGGGGGCAAACTAAACTGTTACTTACTAGAAAGGCTCTACTTCAATTTCTGGGAAGTCTAAATAGCTGAGATCCATAGGATTGTTCTAACATTGTTTTCAATATTGCTTCCTTTTCTAAAGCTGAACTCTCAACAAAAATGGATATATAGAGCTCATAAAAACCATAGTCAAAATATATGATGAGCTATGGAGAGAAAATGTGGATATTACCGGTTCTGTTCTGCATTCAAGCCTTCTTCCTATTGGGAGGATGTTTACTTTGTCTGAGTCTTGGTGGGAGAAACTGATGCAAAGACACACATTTGGAAATTTCCCCCGCCCAGCAAGAGGACGATGAAGGCAGTAAACGGCCAAGCAGGGACTAGCTAGCTGTTGTTTTCTGCTGGCAACTTCCCCTCACTCTCACCTATTCTCTAAGCTTGTTTCTCCAGACTGCCTGAAGATTCAATGATCTACCCAATGCATTCTTTTATTATTTTTAATTCAATGAGGCAGATTTGGGTTTTGTCTTTTTTGCAACCAAGACCCTTAACTGATACAGGTGACACATTATTCGCAATACGAATTTAATTCTTTCAGTTTGTTCACTTGTGGGTAGGAGGTGGAGTTTACGGGGAGCTATCATTTTTTGCATGTGTGTCTGCATTTAGATTAGAGTTTTAAAATTGATATATTAATATCAATTTAGAATTGCTATATTAATATTCTCCACTAGAGTCCCATTTTTTAATCTTTTCCATGTCACCTGCAAATATTAATAGTTAATATGTTTAAATGAGGCTTAACCCTTACAAAGGTATGACTACTTATTTTAGTAAAGTTTTTTTATAATCATTATAATGTGAAAAATTGTTCTGGTCTCATTCATACTAACTTACCAAGATGTGAGACCAGCCACAAGGTTTTTAAAATATACGAACAAGGTCATGACAGTACTACTCACAATAACAGACATGGAATCAACCTAGGTGGCCATCAATGCTGAATTGGATAAAGAAAATATGGTACATATACATCATGAAATACTACACAGCCATAAAAAGGAAGCTGGAGGCCATTATCCTAAGTGAATTAATGAAGAAACAGAAAGCCAAATACCACATGTTCTCATTTACAAGTGGGAGCTAAACATTGGATACACATGGATATAAAGATGGGAACAATAGACACCAGGGACTAATAGATGAGGGAGGAAGGGAAGAAGGGTTGAAAAACTAACTATTGGGTACCACGCTCAGTACCTGGGTGACAGGATCAATCATATCCCAAACCTCAGCATCTTGCAATATACCCTGGTAACAAACCTGCACATGTACCCCCTGAATCTAAAATAAAAGTTGAAATTATAAAAATAAATAGCAGCTCAATAAAATATATGAACAAGGAATTAGATGGGCCACACTGATTTAGGGTTGATATGAATAAAAAGCACTTTATGAGAGGTGACATCCAACAAGTTACGGAGAGAAACCATACCAGCTGAAAATCACAGACAGCCTTTTGGAAAACTACCTGAGGTTGGCTGAGTTTTTTTTTTTTTTTTTAAATCTTGCAAGAGGCTGACAGTCCCAAATCAAACTGTTAGATTTGGGGCAGCAGACTCAGGAAAGCTTAAAGTCTGCCCATTTTCAAGTTCTGAATTTTCACTAATTCTATGTTAAAACCTTAATGAAATATTCAGGACACGTAAAATGTAATGACTTTGAACCCATAAAAGTATTTCAAGTATTGAAAATGAGTTGTCTGGTTGGCAATCGGGGGTGGGGGGTGGCATGTCAAGGAATTTTCATATTTCATATAAATCAATGGTTCTTAAAACATTTTAAGTGATAATAGCTGGAAAAATGTTAAAGTATATAGCAATTCTCTTCAAAAGCATAATCCTCTTTATAGAGTAGACAAATCTGGTTGCCAGTAGAGGCTACTTAACTGCATATCAACCCCACTCTGGTGTCTGACTTCAGTGCTGTGTTGTAACATTTTCCACCACATATGTGATGGAAGTCTATGATGGATTGGGCTGCCTAATATACTTCCAGAAAGCGAATTACATATGGAATGGGCAAGAGACAGAAATGAGAGAAAAACCAATTATTTAATGCAGAATTCCATTCCATCTTTTAACAGATTTTCATAGAATTATAGCTATTTTTCACAAATTATCCATACTTGAGTACATTTATTCTCATTCATATCTCTCTCTCAGTAATATTGATAACCAAGTCCTTCTAAGTTATTACTTATGCATTAGATGAAGGATATTATTTTCATGTACTTAGAAATTAGATATTTGCTTCTGAGCAAAAGTCATAATGGAAGAGATTAGTAAAAAGGGAATTAGTTAAAGCTAAAATGTTTTGTATAAGAAAATCACCTTAACTAAAACTTCAAAGGCCAGCAACAGTCTAAGAGCAGACAGCTGAATCATAGAAAGAAATATATATATTTGCCATAAATAATTACTGCCAATAATACATAAGGAAGCATGCAAATCAACAAGAAAGACAAACACCTTTAGAAAAACAGAAAAATATATTTACAGACTTTCACAGAAGAGAATACAAATGGTTGGTAAGTATGTGAAAAGATGTGCAAACTCATCTTCAGAGAAACAAAATTAAAACAACAATCAGGTTTCATTGGATACCTATCTGACAGGCCAAAAAATGTGGCAAGCACTAGTCTAGGCTCTTTATATATTTTATGTCATGTAGTTCTCAAGAAAACCTTGTAAGACATGACTATTTTTACCCTCTGTTCGCAGTGGAGGAAAGTGAGACACAGAGAGAGGTATGAAAGGTATGGTAAAGCCCAAGGTCAATGCACTATTCGGTGGCAACAGGGCTGAGACTCAGAGTCCAGGCTCTTGTGCACTCCATAGCCCAACTACTCAACCCAACAACACTGAGTTTCAGTGACAATACGATCACACCCACGGGCATGTGACTGGGAGAGCAATCAGACAATACCTAGTAAGTTGAAGATACATATGCATATAACCTGGCACATTCAATTCTAGATGTTTAGTTAAAAGAAACTCTTGCATAAATGCACAAGGAAACTTTTTTTTTTTGAGACAGGGTTTGGCTCTGTTGCCTAGGCCTGAGTGCAATGCAGCGAACAGGGATCACTGCAGCCTCAACTTCCTGGGCTCAAGTGATCCTCCTACCTCAGCCTCCCAAGTAGCTGGGACTACAGGTGCAAGACACCATGCACAGCTAATTTTTTATTTTTTGTAGAGACAGGGTCTTGCCATGTTGCCCAGGTTGGTCTCCAACTCCTGGGCTCAAGCAATCCTCCTGTGTTGGCCTACTAAAGTGCCGAGATTATAGGCATGAGCCACCTTGCCTGGCCTGCAGAAGGAAACACTTAAAAAGATATTCAGAGTAGTATTTTTTTATTGTGAAAAGTGAAAAATAATCTAAATGTCTATTAGTGAAAGAATGAATATGCAAATTGCTGTACATTTATGCAATAGAATCAATTATGCAATAGAATTTTGACAGTAGTTAAAAATGAATAAATTAGTTCTAATATGTTTGAACAAGGGAAGATCTCAAACTCAATGTTGAATGAAAACAGCAAGTTGGATAATACATGGAGACTGATAGCATTTACGTTCCTTAAAAATATAAAACAATGATATAAAATATTTATGGAAATACCAGATACAGTAAATGTATAAGCATGTACTAAATACATTACGAGTTCATGAGGGCGGTTACACTCTGGAAAAGGAGGAATTGAAAAGAATATAGGGATTTCTGTTTCATCTCTAAAGCTTTACTCTTTTTAAAAGAGGAAGGGAGGAAGGGCAAGAAGTGATCTGAAGCAATATTTTTTAAAGTTTTTATTCAATTTGAGTGGTAGGCACATAAAGGACTTCTTGAAGTGGCCTTTATTATATTCCAGACTTTTAAAGCTATCCAAAGTATTATACTTTAAAAGATCCCTTTCTTAATTAAGAACACAGTGCTTCTAAACAACTGAGTGATCACAGGGAATTCTGTCCTATTTTCCAGGACTAAATCAAACTTATCATTTAAGTACAGGATTTATTTGGAGGCATTTCTCAGAGTTTAACTGCAAAAAAATCAGACATATCTCATTAATGCCCATATATAAAAGTATGTTCAGAATGTTATGTTATCTGCCCTATAGCTTTTTACCCTGCAAATTTTGCTCCTTAGACCTCTTTTTCTTCTTAGTACTATCATAAACCAGTCAAATCTTAGAAGAAACAAAACACAGTTCTTCTTATAAATGCAGACGCCTTAACATTAAATGAGAGCCCTTTAAAGAATAAGTATATAATGACATCCTATGCCACTGGACCCCCATCATAAATGGAACACAATATGACAAACTTCCACAATCTATAAAGATAACCCCATTGACAACTAATCAAAATATTTCCAGCATATTAGTCACCATTACCATATTAATATTTTAATGGAAGATAGACAGAAAAATATTCAAAATAATGTCTCACCTAATCAATATTTAGCTGTATACAAAATTATTGTTCACAACACTCTAGTTCCACTGTTGTTCTTGTATGTCTTCAAAACACACTCACCTCTTTCCTACCTCAGAACCTTTTCCTATGCAGGGCCCCTTACCGAGTAGACTTCTTACAAGAACTCTATTCCTGCAACTCTTTTTTTTTTAAATTATACTTTCAGTTCTAGGGTACATGTGCACAGTGTGCAGGTTTGTTACATATGTATACATGTGCCATGTTGGTTTGCTGCACCCATTAACTTGCCATTTACATTAGGTATTTCTACTAATGCCATCCCTCCCCCATCCCCCCACCTCATGACAGGTGTGTGATGTTCCCCTTCCTGTGTCCAAGTGTTCTCATTGTTCAATTCCCACCTATGAGTGAGAACTGCAGTGTTTGGTTTTCTGTCCTTGTGATAGTTTGCTCAGAATGATGGTTTCCAACTTCATCCATGTCCCTACAAAGGACATGAACTCATGCAACTCTTAGAATGGCTAGTTTCTTCTCATTCCTCAGGCCTGTACAAGTCATTAGTGCTGTTCCCAATATCCAATTTTCCTCTCTTTTCAGGCACATAGAAAAATGTACATATCTGCCCCCCTTTAAAATTAGGTATGGCCACAACATGTGACTTTTTATGGCCAATAATATGAAAACAGAAGTGTCACTTCCAGGCCAAAGCGTTTAAGGACCAATGTGCAAATCACCATCTGGCTCTTCGCTTTGGTAGCCATGGAGGTATGTATTGAGATAGAGCCTCCTTCATTCCAAGTCCCTTAGTAACTATGATGATCAAAGTTCCCCTGCCAACTTACACTGGACGCTTAGTTATGTAAGATGAACTGAAATTAACCTTTGTTTATTAAGTAAAACAAGCCACAGAGATTTTTACGGTTGGTTGTTATGATAGCATAACCTAGGCCATACTGACTAATATAGGGTCTCAGATTAAAGGGCCTCTCTTTAGAGTGAAATTTCTTACACAATCACTGGAAATACCTCTAAATCCGTATCTCAAAAACCTCTCTGTTTTCTTCGGGCACTTATCACAATACACATTTTTAAAATATATTTGTTTTAAATTTTCCCAAAAAGACCGTAAGTACATATAGAAAGGATTTTAAATGTGGTTATGGTGGTTTCTCTGTTACCTAGCACAGTGACTAGCAGATGAGAGCTTCTTAGTAAATTTGAAGAATCAATGAATGTTTCACTTTATTTAATTTAAAATAATACATTAAGTACTTTATAAATTTTAATACACAAACATGCCTATGCAAAGAAAACCCAATGATAAGAAAAAATTATCCAGCACAATAACTTCTTATAACAAATGTAAAATTTCCAAATTTGAGCATCCATATGACATATAAACTATATATTTCACATTACATCATAACCCCTTATGTCCCTAAATTTAGAGATCATTAAAGGAGATTTCTTGATTTATCACAAAAACCAATTTCAGATAAACTCAGATACACAGTTCATGTAAACAGAATGTAGACTTCAATTTAGCCAACACATAAAAAGTCATAGGAGTTATAAATATGATATTTTATTGAAGTCATAAAGAACACATATACTAAGCTAGGGTCCTTACTTTCCTACTGGCAATTTAATAAATGTTTCAGCCATATTTATGACTATTTCATTTTCCACATATCTTTTGTTGCCAGGATAAAACCTTGGGAGTTCACGCTTCAATGAACCCAGACTCAAGAATCTATTACAAAAATGAATTTTAAGCTGGCATTCACTGAAACACTAAATCTTCTGGTCCAACTGCCAGGGTGTAAAGGACTAAGGCTTGCTGTGCTAGCAGTTTTTGTCAGCTGCCACCCTTTTGCCAGTGACTATATATCAACCATGAATTGTCAGTAAGTTTCAATCTATCGTGTATCTTATGGTAGAGTTTAGCATGACTGGAGGTCTCAGCTTAATAAAATTTCAAGTTCTACCTTTAGATAAGGCAAAACGCCAGTTCTTTTTTTTTTCTGTGCTTCTTTGATTTTATTTCTTTTTTTATTATTATTATACTTTAAGTTTTAGGGTACATGTGCACATTGTGCAGGTTAGTTACATATGCATACATGTGCCATGCTGGTGTGCTGTACCCATTAACTCGTCATTTAGCATTAGGTATATCTCCTAATGCTATCCCTCCCCCCTCCCCCCACCCCACAACAGTCCCCAGAGTGTGATGTTCCCCTTCCTGTGTCAATGTGTTCTCATTGTTCAATTCCCACCTATGAGTGAGAACATGTGGTGTTTGATTTTTTGTCCTTGCGATAGTTTACTGAGAATGATGATTTCCAGTTTCATCCATGTCCCTACAAAGGACATGAACTCATCCTTTTTTATGGCTGCATAGTATTCCATGGTGTGTATGTGCCACATTTTCTTAATCCAATCTATCATTGTTGGACATTTGGGTTGGTTCCAAGTCTTTGCTATTGTGAATAGTGCCACAATAAACAAACATGCTTGTGTGTCTTTATAGCAGCATGATTTATAGTCCTTTGGGTATATACCCGGTAATGGGATGGCTGGGTCAAATGGTATTTCTAGTTCTAGATCCCTGAGGAATCACCACACTGACTTCCACAATGGTTGAACTAGTTTACAGTCCCACCAACAGTGTAAAAGTGTTCCTATTTCTCCACATCCTCTCCAACACCTGTTGTTTCCTGACTTTTTAATGATTGCCATTCTAACTGGCCAGTTCTAAGAAGCAAATTAAGACAAGTTTGTTAGAAACGAATATTTCTATGCAGTCATGCTAGATCGAAGTCAATAATGGCAATTACACTTGTTACAAATTTAGTTTGGATTCCTACCCATTAAGAAGTATCTGACAGCCCACAAAATACTTTTGACCAAATTTTATTTGGAATTTTTGTCTTTATAGAAATTATTTAGCTGTTTCTTCTTATTTGAATTTGTTTTTCTCTTTTACATGCTTTTAGGCTGTTTTTCTTGTATCTTTTCACTTAAACATTTTTCCTTCTAGTCTACTTAAGAATTTTTAATGTATTCAGGCTTTCTGGTAAATGTGTTTGTAAGTATGTCATGAATTCAGGAATGAGAAATGATAAAATGATTTTTTAAATGAAAGGAATTATGATTCTTTGTAATAATAAAAATATTAGGAAACAATTATAAGATACATGCATCAGGCCCTGTTCTAACCACTCTGTGAAAAATGATTCATTAACTCTGTACAGTGAAGTAGGTGTAATTATTATACTCAATTGACCCCTAAGGAAATAGAAGACCTCAGAGGTTAGATGCTATATCCAAAGCAACACAGCAACATAAAGAAAAAGGATGTGTGTTTGTGATTATTCACTTGTTATAATTTATAACCAGGAAGCCAATATTGTATAGACTACAGATGAAGACTACAGATGTAGGAGCATACATCTACGGATGTACTATAGACTACAGTACAAAGACCACATATGTAGGAATGAGGCAGACCTGGGTTTAAATCTCAGTGCAATCATTTACTAGCTGCTTGACACTAATTCAGTGAAATCATTTCATGGGAAGAGCCTTAACATAGTAGGTGCTCATTAAAGGAAAGCTATCATATTACTTAGATATGAATTCAACAATTTCCCACTAATGATCAGCACTTTCCACACGTTATACAACAAGCATGTATTATTCTTATAATCAGAAAAAACATAAATCATATAAAATGTAGTTTTATTGTTTTAACAATTTGAGATCAGAGCCATACCCAGATCAAGTATTAAAAAGAAAAACTATCCAATTTCATATCAACTCTGTTTTAACAGATGTTAGCCATACTGATGGTGAGAGATGTCATGAGAACTTCCCCTGGTGTTTCTGCTGAAGACAAAACCAAGACTGTTGGCATAAATCATGGAAGCCACAGCAAGTGCAAAGCGAACCAAGATAATTGAATCATAAAAATAGCCAACCTGTTCCTCAAAATTCCACAGCTTATTCTCTTAAATGAAAACTGTAAAACAAGAGTTTACACCTCTATAATCGAAAAAGTTTTATGTACTGGGAAGTGAAAACATCAACTCTAACGTTCACATTGTAATATCAAGTATATACAGTAATGCATAAGTGATTACACAGGTTTATGTCCCCAAGGGACACATATTTTATTTCGAATTCTATCCATTTACCTCCAGTTAATACGATTTTTTAAAATTTAATTTTAGAACAAGGAAAACACTGAGCATCTAGCAAAGTGTTTGGCACATGGCACATGTTCAATAAATTCTTAATGATAAATGCTGAAATCTAAAAAATAAATTCATCTCTTTTTTGTTCCTAATATTAGCAGTAACAAATACATGAACAATAAATAGTAAAATTTCTACTTTACTGATCAGTGGCTTGTATGAGAAACAAAGAGGTTACTCATCAATTTCTTAACCAGTAATGCAGAATTTTTGGAATGCATTTTTTCCTTCCAAGTACAGAGTGCTCTTGAGTTTGCTCTGATCTATTTCCATAATTGTTATTTGACCCAATGCTCAGAAAAGCCTTCATCATATGTAATTTTTCCAAATGTTTAACTTGTGAGGATAGCATCTTAAGTTCAGAGAAACATAATATGATGTGAACAGAGAAAACCTAATGTTACAGATTTTCAGGTAAGGAGACGAGAAAATTAATTTTCTAAAAAAGGAAAGGACTTCTTTTTCAAGTTACAATTAAGAAAGAACACACACAGTCTGTACCAGCTTTAAAACTGGCTTTTAAAAGCTTGAAAAACTTTTGAAAAGGACAGCAAGCCATTTACTTTCAAAAGTATAATTAGGATTTTCTTCATCAGACAAGTTTTCTGTAATGCAATAAGAGCTTTTTAGAACATTGTAAACTTTTCTCCAGGCAGTGATAGACCTTGTGATTCTGTGACTGATGGAGAACAAAGGCAGGTTACTGACAAAAACAGTGCTGGCATCCTTCCTTGCAGGGTCAGATGGTAACTGAGCTTAGGGAGTAATCACGTTTTGTCTACACAGGAAGTGGAGCAACAGAAGACTGCCAGGGCTAGCTTGTCATTCACACTACTACAACCCACTGTAAGCTTACGGCTTTGACACAATGCTGCCATTTAGTTGATAGAAAAGCGTCTCCTTACTCTTTAATAGAATTAACTTTATTTCTTCCATAGCTGCTCCAAAATCTGAAGAGAGTAATTTTCTCATGTTAAGCATAAAGAGGAAAAATGCAACAACAAAAACAAGTCAACAAAAAGTCTACCTTGATGAATAATGTATCACCATATTAAAATTGAATGGCCAATCTTTGAATCTTGGGCATTTTTCTTCAACCAGAACCACAGTTATTCAAATATTTATATTCGCTTGGGGCAATTAATGAAAGACCTTTAAAAAAGGTACTTTTTTGAGCTATTCTCTCTTTTTCAAACTCCTTCTAATAAACAGCTTGACCATTTTGTGATTTTGATCTATGATCTATAAATTCTCTTCAATTATTATGCTATAATTTGAATATAGTTTCTCCTTTTGTAAAATCAGTTAAAGATATTGAGATTCATACCTAAATGAGGGTTAAGTTTTCCCTCCCTCTCACTTTGTCAAAGTTAGAAAGGCATTTCTGAGGGTGCTTGTGTGTCTTCATAATTTGCAGATTATTCTGCAATTATTCAGTGAAAATAGTATTAATATATGTTCAATCTATTTTCTTCTCTCAGAACTCTTCTTGCTCTTCCTTGAATATAGTTTTATTACTCACTATAACCCAAGATAATCCTCATTAAAAGAGGGTAAACACCCAGACCCAAGAATCATTTTCTTTTTCACTGTCCAATAGCCTACTATTTCTAAAAGTCAGAAGGAAATGAGCCATGTAGGTAATAAATATGATTAAGGAGACCTCTGAATTAGAGCATACCTATTCTACACAAAGAGGCAGCTACATAACTGTCATGGAACTATTTCCATGACGTCAGAGACCTTTTACAACATTTAATAAACAGGGTCAAACTTTTGTTAAAATATAGAAATACTGGCCGGGCGTGGTGGCTCATGCCTGTAATCCCAGCACTTTGGGAGGCTGAGGCGGGTGGATCACCCGAGGCCAGGAGTTCAAGACCAGCCTTGCCAACATGGCGAGACCCTGTCTCTACTAAAAATACAAAAATTAGCGGGGTGTGGTGGCAGACAACTGTAATCCCAGCTACTCGGGAGGCTGAGGCAGGAGATTCACTTGAACCTGGGAGGCGGAGGCTGTGGTGAGTCGAGATCGTGCCACTGCACTCCAGCCTGAGCAACAAGAGCGAAACTCCATCTCAAAAAAAAAAAAAAAAAAAGAAAGGAAGAAAGAAATACTTACCTATTGGCATATGAGGGAAACTGGCAGATTAAACTTTATTTTGAATTAAAATTAAAGTGTAAAGCGTAAAAAAAAAATCAATGCTCAGTGCAAAACCATGTAATGAAAAAGAATACAAAGACTAGCAATAAAAATAAATGTACATTAAACAAAAATTTCCTGGGCAAGTGCTACAAGGCTTTATCCATCTTAATTAGTAAAGATCTAGGGATACAAAGGCAAATAAAACATGACCACTGGCCTTAATGAACTCACAGTCTGTTAAGGCAAGAACAGTGACAAATACAGAAATACTGAATGCTAGATGTACACAGTAAGTGTAATGAGGGATTCTGAGAGGGGGACTCACTCTCAATCCTCAGTTACAACCATGATGCACTCCAGTGGGAAATCCAGGCAGCGACGGCACCAAGTACAAAGCCATGGGGTGAAAAGCGAAGGTGTATTTGGGAAAAAACAAAAAATCAGTTTACTGTGGCTGGAGTGGTGTATGTGTTAGGGATGGGGAGGCTGAAGACATTTTCAGTTATGAGAGAGAAAGGATAATAATAATGATGATAACAGCTAACCGTTATTGAGCACTCAGTGTTTCAGACACTGGGTAAGCACTTGACGTATATCATGCCATCAAAACCTCACAACTCCCATAATGCATATTATCCTCACTTACAATCTAGGGTTCAGAAATATTAATGGGGTATAATCCTTCATAAAGGGCCTTCTATATCAAGTTAAGAAATGTGGGCTTTATTATATACTAACAGGAAATCCATGAAAATATTTTATGTTAGCACTTTCAAAAATTCTTTAACTGAGAAGAATGTAGGAAAAAATAAACTCTGAAGGCTGTGTGATACTGGAAGGATGACTGCTACATGGTCTAAGAAAGAAAAAAAGACCTCAAGTAGGGCTAAATTAGCATCATACTGAAAGGAGGGTATGCATTAGTGTGACATTTGAGAGGTCGAATAACAAGATTTGGTGACAGTGACAGATCTGTTATGGTGGAGGAGTGAGAAGTGTCAGGAATTACTGTGAGGTTTTTAGCTTGGATAACTGGGTGAATGCTAATGACCCTATCTGACATGAGGAATACAGAGAGAAAACCAGGGGAGGACAGCAGGTTCAATGTAAGACATGTCATATGCAAGGTTTCTGTGGGACAGAGAGCTTTGTTTAGGCAAGCAATAGCAACTATGGGTCTGTGACTCAGTTTAAGCTGGAGACACAGATATTTCAGAGGAGAGGCAAGCCAAGAAGACTAGAGGTGATCAGCCCTACCCTGCATCCTATTTATAAAGCAGCAGTGTCACTCCAAGATAGACCATTGTCTCCGCTTTCAGTCCAGAGGAGTGGCTCAGAGATTTTGCCCAAACAGAAAGGCAGGCCCATAAGAAGAAAGACCTCTGAAACTCTTTCCAAAGGAACTGACTTTATTTAAAATAGATAAAGTAGGGAAGTTCAAATCTGAAAGTGCTTTGGAAATGGAGATTTTGATGGCAGGCAATTAAAAGGAGGCTGGTAGCTTTATGAGGGCATTCAGCTAAGCCATGGCCAGTTAGTTTAGAGAAAGAGACAGCTAAGAAGTCTTTTTGGAGTCAGAGGCTCAAAGACTGGCCCCAAAAATTTATCCTGCAAAGGGTCCTGGATTTAACTGGATCAGACTATGGAGCAATTTATACCCCAGGGCATTATAAAAAAAAAACAATTAAGAAATCAGTCAGAAATTAGTGAGGCCTAACAGATGGGTGTGATACTAACAGAAGCCAACATATCAGGGACAAGAACAGTAAAAGAGAGCACTGTTAAAACCACTGTCATCCCAGGTTAACTGGGCACATGTTCAAGACTGTGCCTCTGGGGGGCAGCATGAGAGGCTTTCCACTGCAGAAGAAACAGACTTCACTAAGATCGTCCAGCCAAGGCACTAAACAAAATAATTAAACAATAGTATCAAGACCCTGAGGTGTGGGCAGTATCAAAAGGTGCTGCAGTGTCTTATTTTAATGTAGAGTTTTCAACAAAAAAACTATGATATGTGAAGAAACAGAAAGTGTGTCCATAGTACACAGGAAAAAAAGCAAGCAACAGAAATGTCCTTAGAGAGAACTCAGGACCAGCCTTAACAGACAAATACCTCAAAGCAGTCATTATGAGTATGTCCCCAAACCTAAAGGAAGCCATGCTGAAAAAACAAGGTTTACTGACAATGTCTCGTCAAAGTGAGAATATCATCAATGAGAAGACAAACTATAAAAAGAACCAAGTAGAAATTCTGGAGATAGAAAGTACAATAATTGAAATAAAAAATTCCCTGGAGATAATCAAGAGTAGATTGGAACTCGCAAAAGAAAGGATCAGTGAACTTTCTGGTGATAGATCTATAGAGAGTATACAATTTGAAAAGCAGAGGAAAAAAATAAAAAAGAATGAAGAAATGTGAAAAAAGCTTCAGGGAAATGTGGGACACCATTAAGCACACCAAAAATACACAATAAAGGAAATACCAGAGGAAGAGGAGGAAAAGAACAGAAAAAGATACTCAGAGAAACAGCAGAAAACTTCCAAACTTGATGAAACACTATTAATTTATACCTCCAAGAAGTTTAACAAAGTTTAAGTAGTAAAAATGCAAAGATAATCAAAAGTAGACATATCACAGTAAAAACATTAAAGACAAAAAGAAAACTGTCAACAGCTGACTTTTTATCAGAACAATTAAAGATAAAAAGCCTTAAGACTCTGGAAAAAGTGCTAACTTGACCTAATGCAATCAGAAAGAAGCAAATAATGATCAGAGAAGATACTAATAAAATAGAAAATAGAAAAGTAAGAGAAAAATCAACAAAATCAAAAGGTGGTTCTCTGGCAGATAAAGTTGGCAAACCTTTAGCTAGACTGACCCCACCTCTATAAAAAAGAGAAGACTCAAATTATTTATACTAACATCAAGAATGAAAGAGGAAGCATTATTACTGACTTTACAGAAATAAAGATAATGAAGTAATACTCTGAACATGAAGTGAACAAGTTTACCAACAAATCAGACATATGAAATAGACAAGTTTCTAGAAAGATAGAAATTACCAACAGTGACTCTAGAGTAATTAGAAAATTGGATTTTCCAATTAATGAGTAATTATTTTCTAATTACTAATTTATAGTAGGTAAAGGGATTCACTTAGGGATACAGAAACTATCCACAAAGAAAGGCCCAGGCCCAGATGGCTTTACTGGTAAATTCTACCAAACATTTAAATAACAATACCAATTTTTCACAAACTTTTCCAAAATAATAAGAGGAAAGAACACTTCTTCAGTCACTCTATGAGGTCACAATTACACTGATACCAAAATCATACAAAGATATCAAGAGAAAAGAAAACTACAGACAATATTCTATGTAAATATAAAAGCAAAAATCTTCAACAAAATACTAGCAAACCAAATCCAACAATATATAAAAAAGATTATATACCACGACCCAGTGGGATTAATCCAAGGAATTTGAGGATATGTAAATCAATCATTGTAATACACCATATCAACAGAATAAAGGACAAAAACCATATGAGCATCTCAAAATACACAGAAAAGAACAAGTTTCATAATAAAAACACTAAAAAACTAGGAGTAGAAGGGAACTTCCTCAGCATTATAAAGGGCCTCTACAAAAAAACTCATAGATAATATCATATTTAATGGTGAAATACTTGTTACGTTCCGCCTAAGATCAGACTAGGACAAGGAAATCTGATCTTGCCGCTTCTATTCAACATTTGTACCAGAGGTTCCAGCCAGAATCAGACAAGAAAAGAAAAGAAAAAGCATCCACATTGGAATGAGAGAAGTAAAACCATCTCTATTTGTAGATGGCAACACTCACGCATTTCATGTATATTATAAAATATACATTATGAAAAAATATATTTAATATATAATACATGTAAAATCCTAAATTATCCATTGAAGACTATTAGAATTAACAAGTTCTGCAAGGTTGCAAGATACAACATCAATACACAAAACTCAACTGCATTACTGTATACTAGAAATAAATGTTTCAAAAATAAAACAAACAATTCTATTACAATAGAACTAAAAAGAATAAAATAGAAATAAATTTGACAAAAGAAGTACGAAACTATACTCTGAAATGTATAAAACATTGTTGAAATAAATGTTTAAAAATATAAATGAAAAGATATTCCATGAAAGAAAGAAACAGAAAAAGAACAAATTAAACAATGATTTAAGACTGAAGGATATCCTTTCCTAAGTGTCTTCAACAGATGGGAGTGAGGTATAGAAATAGGTTCCTTGTTTTGAGTTATAATGAAGGGCAGCCTGATGACATGTCAACACCTGGAATACCAAACACCAGACTTAGGAAAACTTAACAATGACACATATGGATGTACCATGGATGAGTACACACCAGAAATCCTAGATCCTCAGAGATTTGTGGATTACATTTTCTTGGGCCACTTTGAACTGTGAGCTGAATTTCTAGGATCTGGTTTGATAATCATCACAAATCTAATCCCAAATGGATGAGGAACAAAATAGTGGGGGCAACAAGTCCACTTCAAACTTGTACAAAGTGGTTAAGTAATTTTAGGGATTTGCTTTGTTGTCATCGTAACACTCAAGAAAGTGGCCTGAACCATCCAGAACCAGCACGTAAAAGGAAAGGCATACTGCAGTCTCCAGGCACAGGTAATTCAAAGTACAGTCGATCTAGATTTCTGTTTTATCATGACAAATTTCTGGCAATAAAGTGTTTTTAAAAGGGGGTGTTTTTTCTAGTTCACAGTGATGTCTCTGAGCTAGTGGAAGGGGTGGAGCCATATTTCAATATTCCTGGTAATGTGATCGTTAAAATAATTAACAGTTTTAACTGAATGATTAGGAGAGTTTGTTTCATAATTCTAGTTAAGTAACAGAAAAAAATTATTAGCCATTTGTATCATGCAATGTACCAAATTCTTTATATATGCCAGAACATACTTAGTGAAGTAACTCCCAATTTAGAACCCCTCATGCCTCAACCAATTTATCCCTTTCTGACACCCACCTGAAACTAGGAAAAGGAAAAGCAAAAGCAAAAGGAAGCCCGACCCCTCCGTCCTGAGGAGGACTGTGAGACATCAGAGGGAGGCAGGAGAGAGGCATGGGAGAGCCCAGAGTTGGACCAGTGTGTCAGACACATTACTGGGAATGCAGAGGGCAGAGCACATTTGCTTCCTTTGGGGACTCCAGAAAGAGATGACCATTCAAACCCAAACCATTCTGAAGGTTGACACCATCAAAGTGATTCTCGCATGGCCCCACAGGGACCTGGAAGTTACTGAAGAGTCTGGCTAGGGCTTATGCAAAATCTCATATATTTTCTTGTTCATACATAACAGCCAATGGAAGCAAAAATCTCCAACATCTCACCAGTCACGGGATAATTAATGAATATAGCACTTTCCACTGGGATTTCCCAAAGTACCTTCCTCACTCCTCCAACTCCTTCTCCATTATCTGCTCAGCTGTTCTTTGATCTTGTCTAGTTCAGCTCTAGGTTTTTATCCTCAAGTGCTCTGTGCCTGAAAAAATGGCCCTTGGTATTCCCTAGCACCAACCAAGCCCTCAAACTGTCTTTTTATCAAACGACTCTTCAGACACCACCTCCTTCACAAATTATTTATATTTTTACAAGAGAGAGCTCAAGTTCCTCTGGCTTCACTCAAATGCAGGGAAATAAACTATACTTATTTATAGTTTTGTAGAGTCATAAACAATAGAAAATACATAACTGTGAAATAAGAAATGAATACTTATGAATGTCAGTAATTATTCTAAAAAAGAGAAGTATTATATAAGTAGTATTTTAAAAGTGTGCAAGGTTACATTCCTTTATATATTTCACTATGATCTCTACAATCTTACTATAACCTACAAATCTATAATGTAATAACTGATTAAGATACAGATTTAGTTTTAGCAAGATTTGTCATTAATTTCCTTCAAACGAGTAGGATTTTCCTTTAAAAAAAAACTAAATAAAGCTTCCCCATTCATTTACAAGTCATTCTACATATTATTTTTAAAGTTTATTTGGGTTATTTCTTAGTTTACCACATAGTAACCAAACCAAGATTTGAAGCTATTATAAACATTCTTGGCTCAATTTTGCCCCCTGCAGGGAGTATGTACTTCTTACTGAGATCATTGGGATTTAAAAGTACGAGAGATGGAGAAAACCTTAACATAAAGTTGACTATTCCAAATCCAGCGTTGCCTCATCAGAGAGAGGCAAAATCTATTCTGGTAACAGAATTTTAAGACATTATAAATCTTTCAAAATAATCTAGTAGTAAATTATACCCAGAGTGGCTTCATTTTAGGCACTATTCAATGTGAAAATTGAATTATTGGATAAAATATTAGAGATATTTTAATAAATGATTTCTTAAGCCTAGCTAATTATAAAAATGCCCTGGGGTACTTTGTAAGGGCCTCATGCTATACCAATGTTTCAGAAACTTCACCTTATAGCAGAATTACTTCGCGGGCTTTAAAAAATGCCAATGTTTGGCCATGGGTCCTACGGCTCCAGAGATTCTTATGTAATTGATAGGGGATGAAGCCTGAGCGCCGAGATTTTTAAAAACTCCCTGGTGATGATAATAAGCAACAATGGTTGCAAATCACTGTATTCAGAGCACTGAATTTGAATCTCCAAGGAAGAGATGTGGGACTCAATATTGTTGACAAAAATACTCTGGTGATTCTTATGACCAAGCAAGATGAGTAAACACTGATCTAGCCCAATGTCCTCATTTTTCAAACAAGAAATTACTTGTAAATTGACACGCTCAAGAACACAGTAATCTGTTAAATTCTAATTAAACTCTCTACTGTGACATTCAGAACTTAACTCTTTTTTTTTTTTTTAAGATGAAAACCATCTTGTTCAAGATTTGGAATGTACTTTGTGTGCTATTTCTAAATCAGAAGAAGACATTCACAAACATAAGGCTTTGCCCATATGGAAAAAGTTTGCATGCATTAAACCACGACATTAAGTATGGTCATGGGAAACACAGTCTTTAATTCGCAGAAGATGAGGCACCCACAGAATTAACGTTTCTTGATTGAGTAATATGCACTTAATAAAATGCAACAATATTAGTCTTAAATGTCAGCTGCAGTATCACAAACTATATCATCTTCGATTGGAAGCCCCTCCTCCTGGCTTTCTGTGTGACTTTAGATAGATTTCAGGTCAAAAACTTTTTAAATGTGATAAAAAAATTCCTGGAAAATACAGTAGAGTAAAACCATATCACAGAGTCTCCCTTTCCCACAGCTAATATCAACAACAACAACAACAAAGGTCAAATGAAACTAACAACACTTTTACTGTCAGCACCTAAAGAAGAAATATGCCCAAATTCCTGACATGTTTGAAAAACAACAGACAAGGAATGAAACGGAAGAGAGTGTCATAACCCCTCTTCCCTCAAATGATATAGGGAATGAAAATGATGAGACTCTGACAATTCTTTTTTTTTTTTTTTGAGACAGGGTCTCGCTCTTCCACCCAGGCCGGACTGCAGTGGCGCGATCTCGGCTCACTGCAAGCTCCGCCTCCCGGGTTCACGCCATTCTCCCGCCTCAGCCTCTCTCGAGTAGCTGGGACTACAGGCGCCTGCCACCGCACCCGGCTAATTTTTTGTATTTTTAGTAAAGACGGAGTTTCACCGTGTTAGCCAGGATGGTCTCGATCTCCTGACCTCGTGATCCGCCTGCCTCGGCCTCCTAAAGTGCTGGGATTACAGGCGTGAGCCATCGCGCCCGGCCGAAATCTGACAATTCTTTCTTAAGAGCTGAGTTCGTCTTTAGCTTCTGGATAAATTAGGAAAAAATTATAGGACTAAAATCCCTATCTACCCATATAACATCGCATTCGAAGAAAAAACAAAAACAAAAACAAAAATAAAAAAACAGAAAGGCCCAGTCATTGTGATCTCTACCAGATGGGAGAAAACTGGACAGTGAAGACAGAATTATATCATCACACAGGGTTAGTTATCCTCAGCATTAAGCACAAAGAACATAAGAACAAAGGATTCTCAGGGAGCAGCAGGCTGGGGTGAAGCCCCTTACAATCACAATAAGGAAGACAGACTAATGCTGAGGAATGATGAGACAAATACAGAAAACTAACACCAAGCAAGATTTTCTGATAGCAATGGTGCATCAGGTCCTGTAGCTGAAATGGGAGCAATCATTCAAATTTCAGGGATATCCTCTTTGAAAAAGAATACTTCCATGACAAGAGGGAGTGATCCTGACACAAGATATGTGAAGAATAACCTGAGAAACTACAGAGCTCAGATCCTTTCATCGCTGCTCCCCAAATCCCAGCTGCGCTCTTCCTTTCCTCATAGGGGCTCAGAACATAATGCACCTGAAATACCTTGCTCTCAAACAGGAGCTAGGGAAGGAAAACAATCCCTAGGTAATTTTGAAAGGGAGAAAAGAAAAATTCATCTATACCAAATTAATGCAAAAGCCCATTTCAAGGAAGCAGAAGACAGAAAGAAATGAGTCAGGAACTATGTAACATACCATAATTTTTTCCTAATACACAAAGCAGATTAAGAAAAGAATACTCCATTATAGGAAAAAATAATGAGAAAACAAAAGAAAATTATGCATGATTTCTTTGTATTACAAAGCTATTTGTTAATAAATACATAAGGAAATGAATTCAGTAACAAAAGGGCTAAATAAAGTCTAAATGATCAAACAAAACAGTGAAATAAAAGAGAAACTTCTAAATAAACTAAAAACAAAGCAAGATATCTTATATGATTATAAAACCATTACATTAATTGGCAAAAACAACAGAACAGACACAGCTAAAAAGAATTACTGATAAAGATCAAAAGACGTAAAGAGTGGATAAAAGATCAAAAGTCTAAAAAAAGAAATCAATATACTTGAAGTAGAGAACCTAAAAATAGAGAAAAATGACTCGAAGACACAATAGAACATTTCTCCAAAATTAAGGAAGAAGACTATCATTACAAATCAAATGATCACATGCTTTTCACTAAAACTTGTACAGAAAAAAATATATACCGACTATAAAGTAAAAACCCTTTGGGTATCCAGGAAAAAACAGCAAGTGACTTAGGAGAAGAAATATCAGGCTAGAGTCAGACTTCTTCATAGCACACACAATGCCAGAAAACAATTGGATCCTATCTACAGAAATATGGAAGGAAAAGGGTACAAACAGCTCAAAGAAACAATAGAACGTTTCTCCAAAATTAAGGAAGAAGTCTATCATTCCAATCAAATGATCACATGCTTTTCACTAAAACTTATACAGAACAAAAGAAATACATAATTATAAAGTAAAAACTCTTTGAGCATCCAGGAAAAAACAGCAAGTGACTTAGGAGAAGAAAAATCAGGCTAGAGTCAGACCTCTCCATAACACATTCAATGTCAGAAGATAATTGGATCATATATACAGAAATATGAAGGGAAAAAGGTACAAACACCCAAGTTAAACTTATCCAAGTTGGAATTTAAGTATAAAGCAACAAATCAACATTATACACAATAAGAAGGCACTCAAGCAGAGCCTAGAAAAATCACTTGACAAAAATTGAATCAATCTATAGGTGAGGTGAAAAAAAGCAACAATAAAAGATATCATACTTACTCCCCTTATGGTGGAGAGACAA
This sequence comes from Gorilla gorilla gorilla, assembly GCF_029281585.2. NCBI lineage: Eukaryota > Metazoa > Chordata > Mammalia > Primates > Hominidae > Gorilla > Gorilla gorilla. The sequence goes on from NC_073228.2 coordinate 132,381,197, forward strand.
AAGAGATTGTGTAATGTTGGTAAATCAAGAAATGGTGGCCTAAGTATTTTAATCAGATTTTAAAATTTTACAAAACAAATGAGATTAGGAAGTGGTTTATATAATGTTGAAAGTAAATCTAAAATAATAATTTTTAAAAAATTTTGCACTAATTTTTGTAAGAACAAAAGCTTTCAAGGAACAAAAATAAGCAGGCAGAAAATTCCTCTTCTTTATATGCTATGACACTTTCTTTATTCAACATAAATTTAGCTTTTAACTCTTTGAGAAGAAGTGACAGGACAATAAATTATAAAAACATACCCCGACTATTTTTCTAGTTACATTTCCTGACTTCCCAGCTGATGTGGTTTGGCCATTCCCCACCCAAATCTCACCTTGAATTGTAATAACAAGGGTGGGGCCAGGTGGAGATAACTGAATCACAGGGACAGTTTCCCCCATACTGTTCTCATGGTAGTGAATAAATCTCAGGAGATCTGATGGTTTTATAAAGGGGAGTTCTCCTGCACAAGCTCTCTTGCTTGCTGTCTGTAAGACATGACTTTGATCCTCATTCACCTTCTGCCATGATTATGAGGCCTCCCAGACATGTGGAAATGTGAGTCAACTAAACCTTTTTCCTTTATAAATCACCCAGTCTCGGGTATGTCTTTATTAGTGGCATGAGAACAGACTACTAATACAGTAAATTGTTATCAGATAGTGGGGTGGCGCTGTAAAGACACCTGAAAATGTGGAAGAGACTATGGAACTGGGTAACAGGCAGAGGCTGGAACAGTTTGGAGGGCTCAGAAGACAGGAAGATGTGGGAAAGTTTGGAACTTCCTGGAGACTTGTTGAATGGATTTGATCAAAAAGTCCAGGCTGAGGCGGTCTCAGATGGAGATGAGGAACTTCTTGGGAACTGGAGTAAACACCACTCTTGATATGCAAAGATACTGGTAGCATTTTGCCCCTGTCCTAGAGGTCTGTGGAACTTCGAACTTGAGAGAGATGATTTAGGATATCTGGTGGAAGAACTTTCTAAGTGGCAAAGCATTCAAGAGGAAGCAGGTCATAAAAGTTTGAAAAAAATTGCAGCCTGACAATGTGATAGAAAAGAAAACACCATTTTCTGGGGAGAAATTCAAGCCAGCTGTAGAAATTTGCCCAAGTAATGAGGAGCCAAATGTTAATCCCCAAGACAATGGGAAAAATGTCTCCAGGGCATGTCAGAGACCTTCATGGCAGCCCCTTCCATCACAGGTCTGGAGGTCTGGGAGGAAAAAATGGTTTCCTGGGCCTCGTCCCCAGGCCCCCCACACTCAAACCCCACTCTATGCAGCCTTGGGACATGGTGCCCTGCATCTCAGCTGCTCCAGCTGCAGCTGTGGCTAAAAGGGGCCAATGTACAGCTCAGGCTGTTGCTTCAGAGGTTGTAAGCCCTAAACCTCGGTGGCTTCCACATGGTGTTGGGCCTGTGGGTGCACAGAAGTCAAAAATTGAGGTTTGGGAACTCCACCTAGATTTTAGAGGATGTATGCAAATGCCTGGATGTCCAGGCAAAGATGTGCTGCAGGGGTGGAGCCCTAATGGAGAACCTCTGCTAGGGCACTGTGGAACGGAAATGTGGGGTTGCAGCCCCCACACAGAGTCCCCACTGGGACATTGTCTAGTGGAGCTGTGAGAAGAGGGCCACCATCCTCCAGACCCCAGAATGGTAGATTCACCAACAACAACTTGTACTGTGTGCCTAGAAAAGCCACAGGCACTCAACACCAGCCCATGAAAGCAGCGTGAGAGGGGCTGTAACCTGCAAAGCTACAGGGGCGGAGCTGCCCAAGACCATGGGGACCCACCTCTTGCTTCAGCATGACCTGGATGTGAGACATGGAGTCAAAAGGGATCATTATGGAGCTTTAAGATTTGACTGCCCCACTAGATTTCAGACTTGCATGAGGCTTGTAGCCCCTTTGTTTTGACCAATTTGTCCCATTTGGAACAGGTGTATTTACCCAATGCCTGCACAACCATTGTATCTAGGAAGTAACTAACTTGCTTTCAATTTTACAGGCTCCTAGGCAGAAGGGACTTGCCTTGTCTCAGATTAGACTTTGGAATTGGACTTTTAGGTTAATGCTGGAATGAGCTAAGACTTTGGAGAGTTGTTGGGAAGGCATGATTGTGTTCTGAAATGTAAGGACACGAGATTTGGAAGGAGCCCGGGGCAGAATGATATGGTTTGGCTGTGTCCCCACCCAAATCTCACTTATAATTGTAATAATCCCCATGAGTCAACGGCAGGGCTAGGTGAAGATAGCTGAATTATGGGAGCAGTTTTCCCCATACTGTTCTCATGGTAGTGAATAAGTCTCACAAGATCTGATGGTTTTACAAAGGGGTTTTCTCCTACACAAACTCTCTTTCCTGCCGCCATTTAAGATGTGATTCTGCTCCTCATTTGCCTTCTGCCATGATTGTGAGGCCTCCCAGCCATGTGGAACTGTGTGTCAATTAAACCTCTTTCCTTTATAAATTACCCATTCTCGGTTATGTCTTTATTAGCAGTGGCAGAACAGACTACTACAATGGCCATCTGCTCCTTGAAAAACTCATACTGATTATGCAGACAATAATTAGTAACATTACTTTCTCAATATCCCCAAATACAAGTCCCAAAAAAGATGTGCACAATGATTCTGGAAGCATCCCTCACTGTGTTTCCCTAACCACAAGTAGATAAAAAGTGTGTGTGGCCAGAAGCATTAATCTCAAAACCTAAACCAACTTATACAAAAGGAGAAACAATTACTTTCATTGTTCAATTTTTTAACAGCTTTCCCGAGATATAATAAACATACAATCAGCATCATATATTTAAAGTGTACATGTATGGTTTTACACATGTATAACCCCATCATCATTACAACCTATATAACAACATATCCTTCACTCTTACAAGTTACCACCTGTTCCTTTGTCATTGTTCTATCTTGCCTATCCATACCTTTGCATCCCTAGGCAACCACTACTCTGCAAGTTGTCATAGTAGTTTTAATTATCTAGGATTATATAAAAATAAAATCATAATGTATTTACTCTTTTTCAACTGTCTTCTTTTGCTCAGCCTAAATAATTTAAGGTTCATCAATAATGTACATATAAATAATTCATTACTTTTTTAACAAACAATAAATATTCCATTGTATGCACTGTATGAATATACAACTTGTTTCTTGATTTATCTGCTGATGGACATTTGGGTTGTTTGCAGTTTGGCACTATTACAAATAAGGCTGCTACAAAGCCTTTGAGTACAAGTTTTTGTATGAATATAAGCTTTCATTTAGCTGGGGCAAATAAAGCGTGAAATAGCCTAATCATATGATATGCATATACTTAACTTTTTAAGAAACTTGACAGTTTTCAAAAATGGTTGTACCATGTACTTTCTTACAAGCAATGCATACAGTAGAATGACATCTCATTGTGATTTTAGTTTGCATTTCCCTAATGATGAATGACATTGAAAATCACAATGAGATACTGCTCTACTGGACTTCATACATTCCTGGTAAGACTTTTGCTGTGATTTTGATCAGTCCTATGCTGAATTCATACAACAATTTTGGGAGAAGAGATACCCCACAATATTGAGTCTTCCAACTAATGAACATATGTATTTCTTCATTTATTAGGTCTTCATTAATTTTGTTCAGCAATGTTTTGCAGTTTTCAGCACATGGGCTTCTGCATCTTTTGCAGAATTATCCATGAGTATTACATAATAAATACGATGCTGTAAATGGTATCGTTTTCAACTTAGATTTTCAACTGATCATTGTTAGATATGGAAATGCAACTGCCATTAGTTTGTATCCTGCAGCCTTGCTGAACTTACTTATGAGCTCCAGTAGATTTTTGTAAAGTCCATCGGATTTTCTACATAGACAATAACATCATCTACAAGTAAAACAATTTTACTTCCTCCTTTCCAAATACATGACTTTCATTTCTTTGTATTGCCTATTGCCATTGCTAGGACCAAACAGTGCAATGTTCAACAGAAGTGACAAGAGTGACTATCCTTGCTTTGTCACCATATTACAGTTTTTTTGGAAATGCCCTTCTTTCATGTTGAGGAAATTCTCTTCTATTCTTTATCTTGCTGACTGTTTTGGGAACAGATTTTGGCATCAGAATTTGTCAAATGCTTTGTCGGCTATATTTAGATGAACACTCTGATTTTTTAGAATTTGTTCATATAGTGAAACACGATGTTTTTTAATATCATAGGATAAATCTCAATTGGCTATGATCTAGTATCCTTTTACCATATTATTGATACATTTGCTAAAATTTTGTTGAGAAATTTTATAGCATAATTGATATTTATATGTTGTTTTCTTCTTGATATGTCTTTTTCTGGTTTTGGTATCAAGGTAATTTGGCCTCACAGAAGCAGTTGGGAAGTTTTAACTCCTGTTCAACTTTCTAGAGAAATCTACATAGAATTGGTATTTTCACTTTCTTAAATGTTTGGTAGAATTCACCAGTAAAGCTTTTTGGGCCAGTAGTTTTCTTCATGAGAAGGTTTTAAGTTACACATTCAATTTATTTAATTGATACAGGGATATTCATGTTATTTACAGCAGTCCCTTAGTATCTGCAGGGAACTGGTTCCAGGATGCACAGAGATACCAAAATCCATAGAGGCTCAATTCCCTGATAAAAAAATTATGTAGTATTTGCATATAACATACACACATTCACCCATATACTTTAAATAACCTCTAGATTACCAATAGTACATAATACAAAGTAAATGCTATATAAATGGTTGTCTTACTGCTAAACTTTTTAAGTTCATATTATTTTTTGTTGTATTGTTATTTTTATTGTTATTTTCAAATATTTTTGATCCATGGCTGAATCCACATGCATGGAACTCATGGATTCAAAAGGCCACCTGTATTCTTAATTGAGCTTTGGGGATATATGTCTTTCAAGAAATTATTCACCTTATTTTTGCTTTAGAGTTGTTCATTATCTACTTAATATCCATTTAATATGATCTTTCTTGCTACATGTTCCATGTGCAATAAAAAGGAATGTATATTATCTGCTGCTGTGTGGCAAAGTGTTCTATAAATATTAAATAGGTCAAGTAGATTGACAGCATTGCTAAAGTTTTCTATGCCCGTATTGACTTCTTATCTACTCTCAATTATTGAGAGGGGGTACTGAAATCTCCATTAATTATGGATTTGTCTACACCTCCTTGCAGTTCTGTTTTTATTTCATGTATTTTGAAGCTATGCTATTAAGTGAGAGAACACTTAGAACCATCACATCTTCTTGATTAATTGACCGCTTTATTATTATGAAATGGCCTTCTTTATGCGTGATACTATTACTTGCTCTGAAATCTTCTTCATCTGATATTAATTTAGCTACTCCAGCTTTAATTTGATTACTATTAGCCAATTATTTCTTTTTACATCTTTTAGGTCTTAATCCATTAATGTCTTTTATTTAAAATAGATTTCTTATAGGCAGCATATAATTGGATTTTTAAAATCCTACATAACAATCTTTATCTTTTAATTGGAGTGTTGAGACCATTTACATTTATTGTGATGATTGATATGGCTAGGTTTCAATCTACCACTTTCTATTTGTTTTCTAACTATCCATTAATCATTTGTTCTTCTTACCTTCTTTTGTTGCTTTCTTCTTTATTATTCCATTTTATCACCTTTTGTTGGCTTTTTAATCATTACTCTGTATTTTTAGTGCTTACTCTAAGGTTTACACCACACATCTTTAACTTATCAATGTCTATCTTCAAGTAACATAATTCTTGACATACAGTATAGGCACATCCCAGCCTCTGTGCTATTGTTTTATTATTTTACCACCACATCTACTCTACACCCCATAGGACATTGTAATTAATTTTTGTTCAGTCAATTGTTTCCTAAAAAGATTTAAAATACTAAGGAAAAGTATTATATATTTACCCACATAGTTACGTTTTTTGATACTTTTCATTCCTTTCAATATTTTTCAAAGAATATTCAAAAATATTTGGCAATATTTTTCTTCAGCCTAAAGAACTGCCTTAATATTTCTTACTGTGCAGGTGACTGGAAAATGAATTCTTCCCTTTTATATATTGGGAAAAAGCTTTATTTATTTTACTTTTGATTTTGAAAGACATTTTATTAAATATAGAAGCCTAGACAGAGAATTGTCTTTTTCAACTTCAGTGCTCTAAATATGCTGTTCCACTTTCCTTTTTACTTGTACTGTTTTGGACAAATAATTTGTTGTCATTTTTATCTTCTTTTCCTCTATACAAAATGTATCTCTTTTCTCTGGCTACTTTAAGATTTCCCTGTATCCCTGGTTTTGAGAAACTGATTATGATGTATCTTAATATAATTTTCTTCAAGTTTCTTTTGTTTGGGGATTCATTGATCTTGGGTCTGTCAGTTTACAGCATTTATCAAATTTGGAAAAATTTTGACCATTATTTCTTCAAATATATTTTTTCTGCCATCTATTATTTTGCTAACTCTAAATATATGTATTTAGTTTGCTGAAAGTTGTCACAGAGCTCACTTATGCTCTCCTACATTCTTAAGCCTTTTTTTCTTTGTGCTTTATTTCAAATAATTTCTGTTGCTATGTTTTCAGGCTCACTAGCCTTTTCGTCTATAATGTCTCATCTCCCATTAATCCCATCCAGAAAAATGTTCACCTCAGACATTGTAGTTTTCATCTGTAGAAGTTTAGTTTGGATTCCACATCTCTACTTAACATTTTTAATCTTTCCTCCAACTTTAGGGACATAAGGAATACCTTATAATAACTACTTTCATCTTCCAGTCTGTTAATTCTACATCTTTGTCAGTTTGGGGTGAATTTTAGTTGATTTTTTTTCCATTTTGATCATGCTCTCCTGCTTCTTTACACAAAATTTTTGATTGGAGATATTTGATTAGATACCATGTATTGGGATTTTTTTTTACTTTATTTAGTGCTTAATATTTCTGTATTCTTATAAATATTCTTAAACTTTCTAGATAGATGTTTGATCCTTTTAGTTGTTACTTTTAAAATTTATTCTCCACAGCCAGAGCAGCATTTAGTCTATAGTTAATTGTTCTCCACTATTGAGGCAACACTATTCTGAGTACCCTAACCAATGCCCCACCAATTATGTGACCCTCTAATCTGGTTAGAGAGGAAGGCAGTATTTCCAGGCTTATGTGCACTCTGAGTATTGTTCCTTTCACTCCTTTCAAGCAGTTCCTTCTCCAGTCTCAGAAAGATTCCTCACATGAATGTGATTGTCAGTATTCTGCTGAAAACTTGAGAGACAGCCTCTGTAGATGTCACAAGTTCTCTCTATATATCTGTTTCCTCACCAGGATTCTGCCCTGAGAACTCTAGCCATCTTGATCTCCCCAGAACTTAGGGAGTCTGCTAGGCCGTGCCTGGATTTTCTCACCCCATAGCACAGGAGTGTTCAATCTTTTGGTTTCCCTGGGCCACACTGGAAGAAGAATTGTCTTGGGCCACACATAAAATACACTGACGATAGCTGATGACCAAAAAAAGAAAAAAGAAAAAAAACCCTGATAATGGTTTAAGAAAGTTTACGAATTTGTGTTGGGCTGCATTCAAAGCTCTCCTGGGCTGCATGAAGCCTGTGGGCCACACGTGGGGCAAACTTCCATTTTGTAGCACAATCTGGAAAAACCCTTTCAGGCAGCAAGCTGCAGAAGTCAAAAGGTTCACACTGTTGTTTCCCTTCTCTCACGGGTCACTGTTTTTTGTTGCTTAGTGTCCAATATCATGAAAACCACATTTTCATATATTCTGTTCTGTGTTTTATTCTTTTCAGGCAGGAAGGCTAATTTATTCCTGTTAGTCTATCTTGGCTAAACACAGAAGTCTGAATTTTGTTTTAAGCTCTATGAGTTTTGAATATTTTAGATTATATACATAAAGAAATTCTGAGCCTATGAATTCAGAGTCATAATCTGAAATACATATATATGTGTGTGTATTCCCTAGGCTAGATAAGAAAATAATCCCCAAACGACAAGCCATCCCTTTAATTCAATGGTATCATGTGCCTTGTTATCAGTACTCATACTGAACTGACACAATATAGTTCTAAAGAGTGGAAATACATTACTTTTGCAATGTCGTGTTTCACTAGAATCAAAGTTGAGGCTAAGTATATGGGTTCTGAGGTTATACCACCAGTGTTCCAGTCCTACTTTCTTATTAGCTGAGTTAACATGAGAAAATTGCTTCACTTCTTTATACCTCCATTTTTTTATTCATGGTGTTATGTTAAAAAATATTTTGGGTTGTTAAAAATATTAATTCCTCTAAAGTATTTATCATAGTAAAAGTTCAGTAAATGTTATCTTCCCTCCAAATTATATAATTTCCAATTTATATTAAAAATCTAAGTTTTGTACACATAAATCATAATCCTAGTGAAATATTATACAAATTTAATCTAGCAGACATGCAGTGAGTTCTAAGAGATTCCACCCTTCATTCTATTTTGTTTGCCACTCCAGAATGACGTTTGTGAGAACTGCTTTCAAGCATACAAGTCATTCATAGCTCCTCTACTCAGTGCCTACTTGAGGGTATAGAGGGCAGCCTCTTGGCTTCAGCATTTCAGACTTTGTAAATTAAGGTCTGTGTCTATTTTTCCAGCCTCATCATCTACTCTTTCCTTTCACTAACTGTGTATTACAACCAAACGAAATGATTAATCTCTGTGAACATTCAAGGACCTTTATTATCTCTATACTTATTTTCATCCTGTTTCTTCTACTTGGAATCCCCCATGTTTATGCAGTCACATGTATGATGCGTCTTCCATTATGCTGCACTGTGTGGAGTATAAGAAACACAAAGGCAATTTTAGAAAAGTATCTCTGCTCTTAAGAGGCCTACAGCCAAGCAAATACATGGTCACAACACAATGAAAAGAGCTATTCTAGAGGAATGGATATATGGCAGGTAAAAGGACAGGACAGACTGCCTTAGTTTTGCCCAATAAATAAGATGGGGGTAGGAAGGTAGGGTGCTCAAAGAAAGTATCACAGATGAACTGATCTCTGTACTGTTTGAAAAACTCTCTGACCTACTTCTTCATTCAGATTTAGCAATATGCAAATCTATAGATTACAGGTACTTGGCTTAAGTAAACTCTACCTATATATGAGTTACACTGTAAACTGTTTAGAATAATAACTTGTGTATAGGAAAAGGGCAAACTAAGACATTTTCAAAAGACCAGTTAAGTAATGAGTACTAATAAGAACACTGACATTTACAATAAAAACATGTCAAAACAAGATAAGTAGTGTCTAATTCAACTGCATAAAAACAAGGTCATAATAATGATATACAATATTTTCCAGTCAATCTGTACTGTTACCAAAAATCCCACAAAAGGTAAAATAGTGAAACTTATGCTGTTCACAACTGATGTCCCAGAGATCCTGAAATAGTCTCTCTCTCACCCATTAGGACAATTTTATCTAAGACAGCATATCAGGCCAGGCGCAGTGGCTTACGCCTGTAATCCCAGCACTTTCGGAGGCCGAGGCGGGTGGATCACCTGAGGTCAGGAGTTTGAGACCAGCCTGGCCAACGTGGCAAAACCCCATCTCTATTAAAAGTACAAAAAAATTAGCAGGGGTGGTGGCGTACGCCTGTAATCCCAGCTACTCAGGAGGCTGAGGCAGGAGAATAGCTTGAACCGGGGAGGCGGAGATTGCAGTGAGCCAAGATCACGCCACTGCACTCCACCCTGGGCAACAGAGCAGGAACCCGTCTCAAAAAAAAAAAAAAAAAAAAAAAGCATATCAGATCTTGGCTTAATTTTTAAATTATAGCTGATCATTTATTGAGCAGTTAACTCTGTGCTAGACACAGGCCACGGCACTTCATTTCTTGTTTAAATCTCATCTCAGGATTGTGAACTTCTCTTAAAGTATCCACTTTATTCTAAGTCTTTCCACTGTCAATAAAAACATCATCAAGCCTTATTTGTATGACTTAAATAGGTCGCAACATTCTTTTTTCTCCCATTTGACAGTCCATTTTCGAATATTCTATTTCTAATAACCAGCCACCACATCTATCATTTTGATAACTGGGGAGTCCTCTTAAAAAGATATTAGCATTAATGACCATTATTTATTTCATTTATTGGATGTCAGGCATTATATCATTCAATCTTCACAAAAATGATTTAAAGTTAACATAATAGATATGTATTATATATGTACAAACAGGCATCAGATAGGGCAATCACATTTCTAAAGTTACACAGGTTTTAATGTTAAGCTTTGATTTTGACTACAGCCTGTGTTCTAAAAATACAACAAGTAACACTTAGTGGAAGCTTACCATGTGTCAGGCACACTGCCTATTGTGTGTCAGGTGCTTAACACATTATTGCTTTTAATCTTTCCAACGAATCTATGAGGTGATTATGGGTCCACAACTGTTTATCTGAAACCCCTGGAGACAGGTGTTATTTAAGAATTTGTAACTTTTGAAATATACGGTATTTGTTACATAACTTCCCCCATATACATGCACATCTGATTTAATTACTTTTGAGTAAATTCTATATAATAACAACTGATTACATTTAATTTGTGTGTGTCTGGTAGTTTTGCCCAGTTTCTACACCAATTAACCTCTAATGTCTTTTAATCTGATGTTGAAACAGGAAAACAAGAAAAAATATTTATGGAGTTAAAAATATAAAATATTCTAGCCTTTGTATTTTATATTGCAGGTTTCCCTGCCTGTAGGTAGATAAACCAAAATCAAAGAAAGAGCTGGAATAAATGAGATACACACTGCTTTTGTTCAAAAGAGAATAAAATATCAGGATCTACTGGGCTGCCAAACGTTCAGTCTTATTTTACAGATCTAAACAGCAGAGTCTTAAATTAAGGATTAAGAAGTGAAAGCCTGGCCTCTCCTAGGTAGATCAATCAGTGAATTGATCTTTCTCCCTGATTTAAGTCCTTCCATTATACAACACCAAGCGTCTCCACTTCTCGTCCAGCATTACATCTCTCTTTTCTTATCAGTCTTCATTTTCTCCTTCCCCTCTTTTTCTTCCACTTCCCACTGTCTGCTTTTCCTTCTCTAATTTTCTTTCCCTCTGTTCTTAATGGCATTCAAGATAAGGGTATCAACTGAGCTAGTGCCAAAAAGTTAAGTTCCCACAGATCTTTTGGTATTTCTCTGATGCCCATTTAAGGCTAAGTTTAGCTTAGAGAGTGCAAAGTTATAAAATGCTCTTCTTAACGGCCTCACAAGTGCAGAAATATGTGTGTGTGTGTGTGTGTGTGTGTGTGTGCCTGAGGGTACACATGAGTCTGACATCTGCAGTTGGTAACATTCTCTCTCTGCTTATTGTAATTTTCATTCTACTAAATCTTCAGAGTGCAAGAAAAAGGGAGACATTTTATTTCTGCAAAATAAATATCAGCTTAGTAATTAGGGTAATTGGTCATGAATTATGGAGTTTAAATAACATTAGTATAAGATTTAATCATGATATATCTCAGGAATTAGTCTGATACTGTTTTTCCCACTGTAGTAAGCTATGTTTTTTTCATTCTACATTCACTTGACTGAAAGAAAGACTTTTGTAATTTGTCCTGCATTAGTGAGCATTTCAGAGCTCTCTTACTTTTTGTTCCTACTCCTATTACGGTATTTACTGTGTCTTATTGCATCCTCATGTGTAAAGTAGATGACTAGTTTTTCAATAATTTGCTTCTCATTAATAAGAAGTATATATTGGTTTTTCTTATAACTCAAGTTCCAAGTACTTAGCCTAATACTTTAAGAGTACTCAACAAATATTGGATGAATAAATATTAAATATTTATTTTAAAAATTAGTTTAGTTACACTCTTGTATATTCTAATTTGTGGTTAAAAAGGTAAATTGAAGTAAACACCCCAAAGCACGTATATCTTACTCTTATATGTTGCTTGTCCTTTTGTGTTATTACAACGTGCAGTGCACGTTATAGTCTCCAAGACATTAACGGTAATTAATCCTAAGTGTAGGAATTATGAATAATTGGATTCTCGTCTTTCATCTTGTTTTATTTCTAAATTACTTTATAATAAACATGCATGACATTTTAAAACAGAAAATTACAATGGAACTTATTTTCTTAAAAACATTGTTTATACATTTCTTGAAAGTATCAAATTCACTGGGTATAGAATTCTATGTAATACCAGCTTGTTCTCGTCACCATATTCCCTATATTCCTGGTCATACTACTAATTTGCTAGGTTACTTGAATGTTCATAAGCTGTACAATCACCCTGAATACTTTATAATACATTCCAAGTCCACTGGATTAACAATTATATCAGTTATTTCTAAACGAACTTGAGTCTGGGTCTACATTATTCTCAGAATTCAGGAAAATCCAAATTCGTCCATCTTTACACCTACTCTTGGAGGATTTGGGTAAGGTCTAAGTAGATTTAATGGCTACTACAGTTACTTTACTTCCTGAAGTGTGGGTGAATAAATAAAAATGTATACAATAATTAAAGAGTTTATAATTAGACGCCAAGTTGCCAGCATGCACACCTGAGTGGCAGGTTGTGGTTGACTCCTTTCAGAGAAGTTGTCATCATCATCTTCCCACTGAATTAGACTATATGGGATCTTACACATCTGCTAAATGTCCTGGTTGGACAGCAGCAGAATAATGCAGAGTTCCAGCAAGCAGGACTCTGATGATGAGCAGGACTGTTTCATGATGGGGTGAGTGAGTGAGAGCCCCTGACTAGAGATATCCAGGCAGAGATGGAGTGACTCCTTCTCAGCACGCTTTTAGACCTGGGTTCAGGCATTAGGTCTATAACTGGATGATTTCATAAAAGGTAACCTAAATGGAAATCAATCTATTTTCATTTTATATAAAGGCTTGAAAGTTTAGATTTTTTGAACTCTAACATTTGCAACTTGATCTCACCTTTAATTCCACTGAAGATGCAGATTAACAAAAGTCATTTTTCTTTAAAATGTCAATAATTAATAAATAATTTTCTAGTCCCTTTTTCCTTTAAGTTGTACTAAAAAAATGTACATTTTAAAGGAAATGGTACTAAGCACCAGATTATTTGAAATTTTACACAGTTTTCATACTATTTTAAGGAAGTCATGTTTACATGATAAAAACCATTTGTAGTAGTAATTTATGTATTACTTAAAAGGGTCTGGGATATATTTCTAACAGATGAGCCTTATATAAACTTCAAAGAAAATTCCATTACAAAAGATTTCAACAATCCTTTAAGTCAAAAAAGTTGAAAGAAGGACTCTAGACAGGCCACATTTGTGATCAAGTAATCATCTATTTGGTTCAGAAATTCCTCAGGTAAATCTATGTCTTGTCTACCCACCCTCTCCAAGTTTCTACTGATAAAACATAAGGTACATTTTAAGTGTTAGGGAAAAAACCCACCAGGTCTTACCATCGAATGCTGACTCCATTTCTGTTTAATCTCAAGTGTATATTAAGTGAGATATTTATTTTTTTCAAATTACATTTGTTTGGAAAGAGATACATAAAGAATTGAGTACCTTCATATGCTATGGCCACAAATGAGCTGTCTGCATTTTACAATTAGCCTGTAACCACAAGAACTCTCTTTTTTTTTTTTTTTGATGCTAAGTATAAAAGGTCATTGTACATATCAGCAAGTGTGAAAAGAGAACTCCAAAGAAGCTCAGGTTACCCACACTCAGACTCAAGTTAAATACCATAATCATGCCAGCCATTGGTTACTACTCAGTCTCTGGGTCTGGAAACCAGTCTGCCAAAAGCCCAGATAGCTAGAAAAGCAGACATGTTTTATCATATGACTGACCCCAGAAGCCCAATTTAAAGAGAAATTATGTGTTCTACATTAGGAGGAACAAATATCTCTGACTTTACAAAGGTCTTTTTATTAAGATAACAAAGAACATATATTGTGAAATTCAGTAATTTAAAAATATATATATAAACTTTAAATGCTAACAGGGCACATGAGCTTACTCACCAACCTCAACATAAGTTACTCTTTTTGCATCTACACAGACACAATGTTTCTTGAAAAAAATTATGAACTTCATTTTTAGTAGAATGGGTTATTATACATGTATAAATTCAATTTAAAACATCTCTTTAAAATATTAAAGTTCATGGTTGCTATCTAAGAGTGCAACTTGCTAACTCCTTCTTTGAAAGAAATGAAGCTTTAGAACTTCCATCTGAAGAGTAGTAAGTAATAAGACTTTTAAGAAACAAATAAACATTTAAAAAATATCCCAAGGGTAATCCATTAACTAATTAATCATATAATTTTTTTTGGAAAACATGCTACTGTACATGTAAAATATATGTAAGTCTTTATTGAATTCTCAGAAATTTAGTAAGGACTAACAAATCTAATGAATGAATAACTGTTGAAGAATAATGACGTAATTCCTGGAAGCCTCTGAGTTGAAACTACTCACCCAATTTCTTTGCCAATTACAAATTGACTTTGAAATCTCCTTCAGGATGAAAGAGCTACAAGGTTTACATGACTCCCAGAAAAATGAAGATCATCTCTACCAATTATGATTATGTTTGAAATTTTAAATTTATTCTACATTCTATGATGTTCAAATAAACTTAGTGTTATCTAAGAAATGTGTGTTATTCCATTCTGAATAATTTATCTTTTTATGCTAACATTTCATAATTAATTTTTCTTTCCCAAATAAAAGCATCTGGTAAAGACATTTAAATTCATCCTAAGTGTAACATTAAACTCTATCATTTGTGGAATGTACTTCAGTCCCAAGAAATCTCAATTACATTAAAAATAATAAAAATATCTTGATGTATATATACATCCAAATGTATGTGAAAAAGATTTTACTTTTCAAACTTCACCATATAATTGTAATTTCTCAGTTTCTTCTCCAGGTTAAACTTGAAAAGCAAGATGAAGTTTTGCCAGGGTAATGAGTCTAATTTTTAAAATATAAGGCTGTTTCACGACTCAAAGCCTCTATACCTATATAAACCTTAACCCCTACTTATCTGTAATATTTCATTGAGATAATTTCATATATTCTAGTTTCACAATGAAGAAAGTGCTGTATAACTTGATGCCACAACAAGCTCTGGAAAAATGCACTGAGGATGTAAATAACAATGAATGATTATGTAATATTAATTTTAGCTCAAGTTTGTTTTTACTGTTATGGCTCGATGCTAGTTATTTATCACACTTTACAAAGTTTAACTTCTTGATATGTCATGAAACTGTTTACCATCAGGATATTATTTTAGATAGCTTACACACAGCACACACATTCTTTTGCTCCTTTGTACTTGTGACCTGGGAGCCCAGGAGTCAGGCTTCCGCTGGCCTAGAGGGAGCCAGCAAACTTGAGCCACTCCCCTCTCCCCACTGCACTGCCCTGCACCGCAACTCAGCTCAACCTAAAAGATCACACTCTCTAGAATCCTTGAAACATAAATATTCCCATGATCCATAATGAGGGATCAATGCCAGAGATTTTCAGCAGTCTATATAGGTCATGAGTTTAACTGCTATTCAAATCATAGCAAATTGGTTTCACATTGGCTTGACTAACCATTTATATGAATAAGTTGGACAATGCGGGATGCCTACCCAGCATCCATCCCTCCACCCCTTTTCTCTTACCCAAAGGAAGCTCTACTGGCTTCAGATACCCAATCATCCCTTCCATGTGACTCTGGGGAAGCTTAAATCATCTCCTGCTGCAACGACAGGTCCTAGTAAGTCTACATCAAACATATTACCACCACCACCCCCCACTTTGCCATGAACTATTTTAAAAACTCAAGCTTAAAGCAGGCAGCATACAAAGTGTCTCTGGAGGCTACTGCTGGCCCACAGTTGGAGGAGATGTTTTCTGTCTCAAGAGGTGAAGAGGAAACATGTTTCCTTAGTGACTGCTGACAGCCATTTTACAAGCACAAAGAAGTTCAGGCTAGGACAAAAAGTGAAACATAAAGGAGGGCAGGGTCAAGGGAAAAAGAGTAACAGGGTAAAAGCCTTGATCACATCCTACCTGAGGCCCACTAGCTCGGGACTTTTTGTTGTGAAATGCTATACATTTCCTTATTGCTTAGGACAATTTATGTCAGATTTTGCGGGGTTTGCAGCCAAAGATAACTTGACACTATTTCATTTTTAACAGAAGCAGTACTTTCAACAATGCCTCCTAATTTGAATTAAGCACATTATTAGAATTTGCCATCAGTCACTCACTCAAAATTACCCTAGAGCCATAGCCCCAGAGTTGGCCGCCCAAACTGAGTTCACTGGTGGAAAAAGTTGAGACACTTCTGCCACTATTAGTTATGTCTCAAAATCTTACCATTCAACTTAGAGACATAATCAAAGAAGAGTAAAAATATAATTTCATTAGCAGAATCTTCATTGAATAGCAAAAAATTATACATTTTTACAATAAAATAGACTTCTTCAGAAAGTGAAGTCTCATTTCTCTTCTTACCTCTTTCACACTGTGGACCAGTGAATCCATAAACACAAGCACAGCGGTTGGGTCCGATGCAACGTCCACCATTCTGACATCCATTTTCACAGACAGCTGCATACAAAAATAGCAAGAAGCTCATTATATAGCCAGTCTCCAAGCACAATATAGTAGTGCAGTGATGCTGCCAATAAAGGATCTTATGTTAAATTATAGTAAATTATGTTAATTAAACTGCAACTTGTGTAAATTGCACAGGTTAAAGTTCACATCTTAAATTTAAGTAAATATATTTAAGTATATTCAGACAAAAACTTACATACTTCATGTAAATCACACTGTTAAGCAAGTGTTTGGTAAAAGGTTATTTGGTTTTTTTTTATCAGAATCATATTCGCTGGCTCTCATGCTCATTTAGAATGTAACTACTCAACCCTCAATTTCTGTACTACTAACCCTATAATCTATATTTTCACTGGTAAGGAATGAATAAAATATGGGAAATGAAGGAAAAAAGAGGCCGATCCAGGTAGCACAGGGAAGAAGTAGGAGGAGAAAATGTAATAAGAAAAAATGAAAATGATATGGCAATAAAGGGAAAAAGCAAAAATCAGAGAAGAAAAGGAAGCCAAGCGGGGAAAAAAGGTAAAGCTGGAAGGGCAAAACAAAGAAAAGGGGGGAAAATACCATCAACGTTAGCTATAAAATGCCAAAAGAAGTAACCAATGTGTAGAGACTATTTGCAGGTCATAGAAGAAAAAAAAGGGAAAAAAAGCTGTGTAAGCATAATATGTTCTTTCATATAAAATTAACTCACAATCCAAATGTTTCCAAAGTCATGCTGACAAACACACAGCACACACTCTCTTTTGCTCCTTTAGCCTTGTGACCTGGGAGACCAGGAGTTAGGGTTCCATGAGCCCAGAGGGAGCCAGTAAACTTGAACCACTTCCCTCTCCCCACTGAACTGCCGTGCACTGCAACTCGGTTCAGCCTAAACGATCACACTCTCTAGAATCCTTGGAACCTAAGTATTCCCACGATCCATAATGAAGACAGCTGAATTCAAGAATCATGTCTTCTCCAGGAGAAAATACTGATACTGAAAGTGTGTCTCCCTATCTACCCACCCTGTTGAAACATTTGTCCTCACAAATGAATTAGAGGATTATATTCTATGACCTGTGTCCATAAATGGAGTTTAAGGACACTAATTATTCAAATTAAAGGGAAGTGGGGGGCCAAACACTTCAAGTGAGGTACACATCATAAAATGGGAAACTCAATAAGTATACTGATATCTAGTAGCAGAGTAATGCTGCTATTTCCTTATCAGGTATGTTGAACCGGATAGACTGCCTATCATCTCCAGAATGCACGGAGTGATTTCTGTTCTGCTGATGATGGTCAGAAGACTAAAACGCACCTGGAAATAAAAGATGATCTTGACCTTAAAGCGTCACTGTGCCAATGGCCTCAGAGGCATTTGTTGATAAGTTACACTTCAATTAAAGGCATGATTCTGTGTGTCTCTGCACAAGTACAGCTCCCTAGGAACCATACCCTTCTGCTTCTTCACCTGTCTCCAGCTGAGTCCTACATAGCACTTCCCACTCATCATTGCCTTGAAATATGGGCAGACTTGAAATATAAGTAAATACAAAGCAGAAAAGAAAAGGAAAAAAGGCCACGGGGAACATGAAAAAAATAAAGATGGATGGGAAGGTGGGAAAAAACAAAACCTATGAGAGCATTCTGTGCAGTAATTCCATAGAAACAACTGCCAGGATTTGAAGATTCCTACATGTATGCGTACGTTCAATGCAGCACTATTCACAATAGCAAAGACATGGAATCAACCCAAATGCCCATCAATGATAGACTGGATAAAGAAAATGTGGCACATACACACCATGGAATACTATCCAGCCATAAAAAGGAACAACATAATGTCCTTTGCAGCGACATGGATGGAGGTGGAAGCCATTATCCTCAGCACACTAACACAGGAACAGAAAGCCAAACACCACATGTTCTCACTTATAAGTGGGAACTGAACAATGAGAACACATGGACACTGGGAGAGGAACAACACACACTGGGGCCTGTCTGGGGAGGGCAGGGGGAGGGAGAGCTTCAGGATAAATAGCTAATGCATGAGGGGCTTAATACCTAGGTGATGGGTTGATAGGTGCAACAAACCACCATGGCACACATTTACCTATGTAACAAACCTGCATGTCCTGCGCATGTATCCCAGAAATTAAAATACACTTACATTTTTAAAAAAGAAAGATTTAAAAAATCAATTGTTAAAAAGATACACTGCAAAATACTAAGTCCAAAGTAACGTGATCAATCAAAATGTGTGGAATTTTCTTTAAATGCTATTGAGCTGTAGGAAATTTAAATTACAGTCACTTTCCCATGTGTTCTCTTATCACAATGCCAGCCTTTGGGGAAAAGCTGTCCACACTGACTGTAACACTCAGAACACAACCTCCGGTAAATGGAGGAAGGGCTTCTCCCATGGTTTTCCAAAACAGAGTTTCCAATTCGCAGGTAGAACAAGGCTGGATGAACCTTGAGTTTCTCCTAGAAAGAGCTGGCCCATTACAAATTAAACCTAATCTAACCTGTCTAGCTTAGACTATCAATGCCTCCCTTCTCACTAAAGATTTTTGGAGGTTTGCAAATTATAGTTATTGTTTATAAAAAATATTTATCTTAGCTTATAATATGGGTTTCTTGTTATTTTTAATGAATCAATAAATATTTTAAATTTCTCAATTTTAATTTCTAATACTATAAATATTGAAGGAACTCATATAAACAAAAGACATTTGAGGACCTCAATAATTTTTAAAAATGTAAAGGGATCCTATGAACAAAAAGATCAAGGGCCACTGATACAACCACTTGCTTGTATTTCTGTCTCTCATGTGAGAGTGGGTTCCCCCAGGACAAGGGCCAGATCTGTTTGCCTTTGAATCCCTGTCACCTACTGTGGTATCTGACAGACTGCACGAACTCAACAAACTCCCGCACATCAAAATTTTATGGCATTTTTTCAAGTACTTCGCAAGGCAGAATGGTGCAGTGAACAAATAATGAGCTCTGCTGTCCCCAGCACCCACTCACCACACCACCTCTCTGATTCTTAGCTTCCTGGCCTGCAAAAAGAGACTTAACAGTTCCTCCCCTACAGACGTTTGAGGACTGAATAAAATAGCATATAAGACAGTGCACAGTGGCTGCACGCTGAAGGTATTCTACATTCTTAATTCCCTTCCTCTTTTAACTATAGAACATTTGTATGAAAATGTTCTGTAAGACAAGACGTCTGCAGCAGCCGAAGTTTACATTAAAGAGCAATAGCAAAAGAAGAGAAGCAGGAAATACAGATAAAAGTAGAAGCAAAAACCAAAAATGGTGAATTTCCTTTTTTCAAATGAATTATGATGAAAGGTATTTTACAAAAGAACATATTTTTTTGTAACAAAAAAGAATGGAAACAGCAACTTATATTTCAACTGGAGTCAGAAAAAAATTGGAAAATGCCTAAATTTCCACCACCGAAGGAACGCTGACCACTCAGGAAGAAAACTATGCTTACACCTAGCATGACGGTGGCATGAAAGGCAAGAGAGCAAAAGATGTACTACAGATAGAAGTATGAGCTGGTTTCTTAGCTGCCCACCAAAATCCTAGAAGGAGAAAACACACTGTTTTTCCTGTGTAGGTTGGTTGCATACTGTAGAAGCTCAGATATTTAGAGAACATTTTTATTCAACAGATATTTACTGAGCACTTACTTTGTGCCAGGTAACAGGTCAGGTACATATTTTTATTAGACAGACTCCCTTACAACTCAGCAGAGGCTCAGACACTTGGGCATAAGTCAAGTCTGAAATCATGATTGTAATTTCTACATAAATGTGTTAGAAAAATAGCATTCTAAACCAAGTTAAAATGTTAACAAGAGGAAAGAAACAAAAGCCTACTGTCTGACATAGGAAGGTATAAATCTTTGCTATTGGTGCTGCCTTCTTCCTTCGTTTTCTAAGATACCACACTCTCTCAGTTTTCATTCCATCCTCATGTCCATTCTTTCTCACTCTTCTTTGCTGGCTTCTTTTCCTCTTCCCCATCTCACAATGTTGGGCTGAATTGGGTCTCTGTTTTCAACTCTCTTCTTTAGCTACAACAACTTCCTAATGATCTTTATCTAAGCCTATGATTAAAATATTATCTATATAATAATTCAGTCTATACAGTCCCAAATTTATATCTCTATGTCCAACCTCTCTCCTAAGATCAGAGTTCATAGATCTTTGCACTTATAAGTCTGACAGATTTCTCAATCTAATGAATCCAAAACAAAACTCTTATCCTCAGCCCCACCACTCCTTACCCAACCCATTCCCTATACAGTATTTCCCATATCTGGAAATGACATCGCTATGAATCCAGGAGCTCCACCAAAACCCTCTCCTTGTCACTTTTGATTTTTACTTTTTCTATTTTTTTTATCCACCACGCCTGGTCCATCAGAGTATACCTCCAAAATACAAGCTCAATACAACCAATTACCACATCTTCAGCGACTACAGCTGCAGCATTGTTCACTAGCACCACTGTGGTAGCCTCCTACATGGCCCTTTCCTTTTCTCTGTTATAATCCAGGCTCAACACAGCAGACAGGTGATTTTTTTTTTAATGTTAACCAGATCACAGAACACCACTGCTCAAAATGCTCCAGTGGCTTCTCATAATATTTAGGCTGTAGTCCAAATTTTGTTCCTTGGCCTACTACAAGGCCCTACACCTCCCTCTCCAAACTCAATTCTTACCATTTTCCCTTTCCCCACTTTACTCCAGGGACATGGATCTTACGGTTTCCAAAATACATGGAGTCTGTTCCCACTACAGGTCCTTTAAATTTGCTTTTCACTTGTCCAGAACAATTTTTCCATAGACTTAAAGGCACAGACTCGGATCTGTGTCTCAATGTCACCTTCTCAGAGGCCCCTGATGTAAAATAGCAGACAACTGCTAATCCTGACCCGGACTCTCTCCCGCTTACCCTGCTTTATTCTTCTCCTAAAACTTCTCACTACCTAAATGTGTATTAGGTATTTACCTTTTTAGTATTAACTGTCATTTCTACCAGAATATGTGGCCAGGGTATCATCTTACCTATTCACAGTAGTTACTCAATCAACATTGCTGAATGAAATGGATGAAATAGAAGAATGCTTTCTAAGAAGTGCTGTCTGTTTCCAGGAAAGCAGCTAAGCAGTCTAAATGTTTTATAATGTTCATTTTAGCAAGCATCCTATTTCCAAGACTTTTCTGGATTCATAAATTGAAAAATGTTCCATCTGCTTCTTTGCTCTCAGTATTGTAACACTCTTTCTATATAAGACGACTTGGAAAACATCTTCCTTACACCATTCCTTGAGCTGGTAATCTATTAGTTATCATACCTTTACCTTCTTACTTGCTGACAAATAAATTGTGTTTGCTACACATTTTGCTTCCCTATATGTTCTATTATCCCTGAGGTAAACATTAAGGAAGATGTCATCCCATGAGAAACCTAGAGAACAAATGTTCAGTATATGCTGATTTTCTGACCCAGTGACGTTGCCTTTCCTCTGACTGGAAAATGTGGTAACATCAATATGGTTTGACACAGGGGCG
The DNA here is from genome assembly GCF_029281585.2 of Gorilla gorilla gorilla. Lineage (NCBI taxonomy): Eukaryota > Metazoa > Chordata > Mammalia > Primates > Hominidae > Gorilla > Gorilla gorilla. The sequence continues at coordinate 132,403,517 of NC_073228.2, forward strand.
GAAGAACATCAAAGCATTTTAGAAGCGGAAAGTCCTTTCCATCCCCTGCCTTCTCATTCCTGTGTGAAGAACAAGAGACACACCCACTAGAGTGTGTTCTGTACAACCCTCATACATACATACACACGTATGCCCAAGGCATGAAGAGCAGCTTAATTCAGACTGAAGACAGCTAATTTCAGGACAGATTTGAGCAAATACTCTGAAAGATCAGTTGAGGCAAGGCAAGGCGCTTTCTTCAGTGATTCTAATTTTCATTTTTCCCTCTACAGAGCAAAAGGATGTGTTTCAACAAGGATGGATGTGTCTCTTCATTGGTTATGAAACTTTGCAAAACAGAGTTGGCAATCAGATCTCCTAACACTTTTCTAAGGCCTAAAAATATATATCAGTCTATCTTTTTATGAATACTGTGTTCGTGATAGACTTCTGTCTTTCTTTTCTGGTTATAAACAGAAGTCTGTTGTAGAAAATGTGGGAAATACCTTAATGTACAAAGAAAATATAGAAAAAGTATCATCCATGGAACGAGAAACTCTGCTGCATTTATCTGTTCCACTGTTATCCAGTTCTTTCTTAGCCTCCCCTGGCCAACCCTAGCCTAGAGAATTTAATACATTGGCCCCTCCTATTCTTGCTAGAAAACTGGCCTCAACGTATTGTATTCTCTTAAATACCTTCACCCTCCATTTCTCAAACTTCAGTCAGTCTCCTCTTGTCATACCTGAGAACCAGCCACACCCACACAAGGAATCTGCAAACTATGGCCCAAAGGCCAGATCTGGGCCACTGCTTATTTTTGTACTTCGCATGAGCTAAGAGGAATTTTGACACTTTTAAGTAGCTGAAAAATCAAAGAAATAATACTCAGTCACAAGTGAAAATTGTATGAAATTCAAATTCCAGTGTCTATAAAGTCTACAATTTTGCTGAAACACATCCTAGCTCTTTCATTTACATATTATCTAAGGTCACTTTTGCACTACAATGGCAGAGTTGAGTATTTGCAATGGAGAAAGCAAGGTCTAAAATATATACTCTCTGGCCTTTACAAAAAAAGTTGACCTACCCCTGACCTTAACAGAGTATCTTTCTTTAAATGGATACTCCTATTTTACGTAAAATTATTCTAAAGAAAACTTTATAGCACTTATAAATAGAAAGCTATAATTACCATAATCACCTTAACTACAAGACAAGCTTGGAAATTACTGTAACAACCACAATAAGTACAACTTCACATTCATTAGCATGATTATTATTATTTAAGAAAAAAAAACAGAAAATAACAAGGTTTGGCAAGTATATAGAGTGGAGCCCTTGTGCACTGCTAGTAGGAATGGAAGACAGTGCAGCTTCTGTGGAAAACAGTATGGCAGCATTTCAAAAAATTAATAATACAATTATCATGTAATCCAACAATTCCACTTCCGGGTATACACCCAAAAGAACTGAAAGCAAGGGCCCAAACAGCTATTTCAGCATTATTCACAAGAGCCAAAAGGTGAAAGCAACTCAAATGTCCATCAACAGATGACTGGATAAACAAAATGTGGTATATTCATATAATGAAATATTATTTTGCCTTTAAAATGAAGAAAATTCTGACACATGCTAAAACACGGATGAACCTTGAGGGCACTATGCTAAGTATAACAAACCAGTCACCCAAGGACAAATACTTCATGCTTACACTTCTATGAAATACCTAAAGTAGTCAAATTCACAGAGACAGAAGTAAATGATGGTTGCCCGGGGCAGGGGAGAGGGAAATGGGGGTTATTGTTCAATGGGTACAGAGTTTCAGTTTTCCAAGATGAAAGAATTCTGGAGATGGATGGTGATGATGGTTACACAACAGTGTGAATGGACTTAATGCCACTGAACTATACACTTAAAAGTGGCTAAAATGGTAAATTTTGTTATGTATATTTGACCACAATTTAAAAAAATTTTTCATTGCAAGAAAAATAAAATAATGTTAACTGAAAACAAGCTAGATATTCTTTTACACCTAAGACTTGGTTTTTCTATGTTTAAAAAAGAGACCAGCAATCCTTAAGGAAGCCTTGAAGATTAGCAGGAACCTATAGTCTACATCAGGTAAAAATGCAAATAAAGTAAAAAGGGACTTATATTTGTGATTCAATTTCATAAATAACACTTCTTTAATGTCACATATGGTGACATTACTTCAAAATATGTGAATTTCCAAAAATGTCCCACAATTTAGAGAAGATTACCCAAATGTTCCCCAGTGATGTGTCACAATCCAGAAACTACAATCCTTACACTCTTGCTAAAAGGTTATTTCTTGATTCATACAGGGTATTCTCCAGTGAAGGTACCAGCTTTGCTGGGTTACAGCTCCCTGTTTCACAATAACATCTGATTTTTAAAAATCATTTCATCACCCTGTATCCTAGTATTAAATATATTTGAGCGAAGGATAATTTATCAGATTGGCTCTCCTGGGGTTAATTTTGAGAAGTTCTAAAAAATCATAGATATAAAGAGGGAACTGGGGAGGGAAGGAAGAAGTAAAAAAGAAAGAAAGATAGATCACAGAAAACTTGCTCTTTTTTTTTTTCAGGAAAGTATACATGTTTTATGGAGCCAGATAAAGGAAAAATAAATCACAGAAAATCTGTGAGATGTGTCACATTTGCTAAAGCACTAGTTACCAGTTGTTGACTAGTTACTATTCAAGAACATCACTGCTCTAAAGCACAAAATTCTAAAAGAATTAGAAAAATTCTTACAGGATAAAAATTAGAAATTCAGTTTTAAGGTATGGTTTACTACATAAAATTGTTTATTCCAAAGATCACAGGATTTATGAGACCTTAAATTATAACTTAATATGAAATATCCACCAAATCAAATGATTTCTAATAAATGAAGTTGATTCCAATGTCCCTTACGTTGTCCACAGTAAGTTCCAATATATCCTTTCTGGCACTGGCAGTGGTCATCTGCACAGGTCCCACCATTCATGCATCTCACACTGCACTGCTGAACTGCAAAGAGCAATAACAAAAAGTATAAAAACATCAGTCATCAAAATTATAGTATATGTGAGAGGTTATAAAACTATAAACTCAATTATCCAATTCAATGACAAGTATATCTTACAGAAGGAAATACTATGACCCAAACATATTTTTATTCATCATTTCTCTATAAGTGCACACATGGGCATATCTGTGATAACATGTTATTCAGGATGCATTGAAAACACTTTCAATGTTAAAAAAATAAATAAACAGAAGGTGACTAGCAGCATAGTTTCTGGAAAGCAGGAGGCACTTTTGTCTCCATTCAGAATGCAGGAGGTGAGTGCCTACCATTCCAGCTCAGTGCAGTACTGTCATAATGGACTTGAAGGCTATCCTCACAGAGCTTGAATTCTGATAGGGAGCTACGGAAAACACAGGTAAACAAATACCACTAAGTAATTATAGACTGTGATAAACTGTTTGAAGTAAACCATTGTGAAGGAGACTAGTCTGGAGCCAAGAAGGAGCTTAGATACTGGCACTAGACAAGACCACTCTGAGGTGACATTTACACTGAATAAGCCAGATATTAAAAGTACCAAGGAGAAACTTCAGAGAGAGAAGAACCAGCAAATCTAAAGACCTTAGGATGGTAAAAGGTTTCTTCTGAAGAACGGAGAGATTCCTGTGGTTAAAAAGAGGCAGACAGGGAAGAGATCTTGGAGACCCAGGCAGAGACCAGCCAGCTAACACAGGGCCTCCTCAGCCACCGAAGGGTTTTCATTATATCCCAAATGCAACAGGGAGTCATTGAAAGGATTTAAATGCGAGAGTGAAGTGATGTAATCTATATTTTAAAAAGATTACTCTAGCTGCTCTGCAGAGAACGGATTTGAAGAGGGCGAGAGTCTGGGAGAAGGATGAGTATAGCTTACACCACATCATAGCAGTGGAGATGGAAAGGAAAAGATAAATCTGAGATAATTATTTTCCAGTAAAGCCTACAGGACTTGTTTAAAGAGCCGACACAGAGAAAGAGAAGCAGCAGTTACTTAAGCACTGGGTGGATGGCAGAGCCATTTGCCAAGGCAGGAGGAACTGTGTGGTTCAAGTAGCCTGTGGTCAGCAATAAATTCAGTTTCCTTTTAGACATGCTACTAAGTTTCAATTGCTTGCTATTTCTTGAGTGGAGATGTCAAATGGGAAAGGGAATATATGAGTGTGGAGGTCAGTGGTGGGATCTCCAGTGTAGATAAATATTATGAGTTATCAACAGATTGGTAGTCATTGAAAACATGAGTTCACCCAGGGAGGGCAGAAGTCAGGAATACCAAACCTTGAATGAAAGACTGATGAAGACATAGAAAAGAGACTAAAAAGGAATGATCAAGAAAAGGAGCACTGAAGGCTACTGGCATTTTAAAAGTCAAGGGTGTTTCAAAGAAAAACGAAAAACAGCATTTCAAGAAGATAGTGATTAATAGTGCCAAAAGCTTTAGCAAGGTCAAACAGGATGATGATTGGGAGGGTTAGAAAAGTTCCTGATGAAATGGAAGGATTGCCCAAGGCCAAATGAATGCACAGATTCCCTGCTAAATTATATACCACAAGCAAAGAGTGGACCAGAGAATGTCCCAGCTCCCAGGTAGAGGAATTAAGAAACTGAATCTTAAAATTCCTCCAGCATTGTGTTTTTTGCCAAAGGCAAATATGAGAAAACTAGGAACAGGATAATGAACATATTGGCAACAGTATCTTGCAGGTAATCAGGCAAGAAAGAGAGGTTCAGGTTAAGTTGGGGATGAAATGTTCTGGTTAAAGTGGTCAAGAAATCTTGATGAATTTGAATGGTAGGTTTTAAAAGCTGAGGAAATGGCAGATTCAAAGGAAGTGAAATTAAGAGAGTTTTCATCAGGAGTTTCATCAGAAGACAATGGCATTTGATGTATGAATCCTGAATCTTATTCCTGAGTCAGACATACTCTATATTACCTTCTTTTAGGGAAAATTTGAAGAAAGATGTATTAAAAATATAATGACTTCACACTAGTTTGAGGCAAGACTTAAGAAAGCATTTATTTAATTATTGAGCAATTAAATAAACAATCTTGCTTCTGCCTTGTTATAATGTTATCTTAAATACTAGCCTCAAAGATTAATCTTCGACCTTAAGGACCCAACAATTTCTAATTGGGTCATGAATCACACAATCATAGTCCACAGTTATAATTATCTTATGAAGTTGTTGGCAGTTAATACATGTGAAGCAAAATAGGTCCATTATGTGTAAAGTATCTGGTCAGTACTCAATAAACACATGCTGCCTTTGGAGTTCTCTTCTCCTTCCCCCTTAGATAACCCACAAAACACATGTTAAGCAAAGGCAACAAATACAGCCTAGTGTTTGAGACTATACACTTAGGCATCAGAATACCTGGATTCAAGTCTGTGTTTCCTTGGGCCAGTTAATTAAATTATCTGTGCTTTACTTTGCTATTCTGTAAAATGGGGTATTAACAGTATCTCACAATGTTGATGTAAGGATTAACTAAAGTAATAACAGTTAAAACTCCCTGGCACACAGAAGGACCTTTAGCATTTGCTCCAAAGCTTAAGAAAAATGCAGTGAAAAGGCCACAAGTAAGAAACATACTTGATTTTGATCCACAGGTTGGTGATATTTGCCCACTGGAACAAGTACACATGTTAGGACGGGAACAAAATCCATCTCCACAACTATTTCTACAAATCGCTGTAGAAAGCACAATAGGAAAATGAATGAATAACTATATAATAAACCATAGTTTACAAAACAAGAAAGCTGTATTTAAAAATAAAAAGCCTGAAAAACTAAGATAAAATATATGATATAAATGTCTAACTTCAGATATGCAATAAAATTACCCATTGCAGACTTGGGAATAACTCTCACAGGTATCCTTATGATAACGTGTAAACAAATGAAGCTGTTTCAAATTGCATAATCCTTTAAGGAATCTCCACACTGTTTTCCATAGTGGCTGTAAAAGTAGAACTACCATTTGATCCAGCAATACCACTACTGGGTATCTACCCAGAGGAAAGGAAGTCATTATTCGAAAAAGATACTTGTACATGCATGTTAATAGCAGCACAATTCACAACTGAAAAATCGTGGAACCAACCCAAATGCCCTTCAATCAACAAGTGGATAAAGAAACTGTTATATATATATATTGTGATATATATATAAAACTGTGATATATATAACATATATAACTGTGATATATATAATATATATATAACTGTGATATATATAATATATATATCACCATATATATAATATATATCACCATATATATAATATATATATCACCATATATATAATAGAATACTATGCAGCCATAAAAATGAATGAATTAACAGCATTTGTAGTGACCTGGATGTGACTGGAGACTTATTATTCTAAGTGATGTAATTCAGGAATGGAAAAGCAAACCCTGTATGTTCTCACTGATATGTGGGAGCTAAGCTATGAGGACACAAAGGCATAAGAATGATATAATGGACTTTGGGGACTTGGAGGAAAGAGTGGGAGGAGGTGAGGGATAAAGGACTACAAATATGGTGCAGTGGACACTGCTCAGGTGATGGATGCACCAAAATCTCACAAATCACCACTAAAGGACATATTCGTGCAACTAAATACTACCTGTACCCCAATAACTTATGGAAAAATAGAAACAAAAATAAAGTCATATGTAAGTAAACGTTACAGAATGAAAACATGGTAGAATAAAATAAAGCACAGGTTTTTTAAGTTTAAAATACATATATATGTGTGCGTGTGTGTGTGGGTGTGTGTGTATATATATGTATGTATATATATGTGTATATATATGTATGTATGTATATATACACGTATGTATATATATATACACATATTTACTGGCTTTAAAAGGTCTAAAAGAACTTTCACCAAACAGTACAATGGATCTCACTGCATGATGGGCTTATGTATGGATTATTACTTTTATAATAAACAGTTAAAGCTTTGCAATAAGGAAAAAAAATGTATAATCCTAAATCTTTAATTGTCTTATCAATACAGGTTGTCTCTTTCATTAAAGACTGAGAGTTTAAAATGCAGAATTCACCCAGAGAAGACAGCCTTGATTCTAAGTAGTTGGGAGGGTTGCAGGAATAGAGAAAATACAGCCCACTATGCAAAAGCCTTCACAGGAGACAGACAACATGAAATTGGCTGAACCAGAGGCTCCAGTCCTAATGACTTGGCCAAGCCTCAAGGGTTCCACACACATTCCTTCCAGGCTGGTATCTGACCTACCCTGTGATCAATCTTTGGTCCCCTCAATAATTCCCTCTCCTTCCTACAGCCTTTCTCCTTCCATATTATCTCCACAACCTAGCCTATTCCTGCTGCTCAGAAAAGCTACTGTGGCATTTTGATGGTGGGGAGAGTCAAAGACTCCTGCAGCTGTGACCTCCAATGAACAGAAAGGTATGAGGGTCATCACAGCAAAGAATGTTAGGCTCACTGACACAATACATACCACAGATACTCCACACTTGTAGCCAAGTACCTTCGAATGGGAAGTCTCTCCCATATTTAGAGACAGTTCATTTAGGAGCTGAGAGATTTCTCTCTATAACCATAATTGAGTTCTCTCTTTCAGCACAAGGGCTGTGTACTTTAATGCTCATGCCATGACTGGATATATAAAGACAAGAAGAAAGTCTGGAAATGCTCTGAAACTGGCTGTAGTTAGGGAAAGGTCCCACAACTTTCGAAGAGATTTGGGACCCTCAACAATGAAAAAAGCATTTCCTGCAGAAGTAAACTAACTCACTAATTGTTTTTCTTATCCAAGATGCCTTCTGATATCCATATATTACTACTAGCATTAGTACTTCTTATAAATGAAGACAGTGGGCTGGGTATGGTGGCTCATGTCTGTAATCCCAGCACCTTGGGAGCCCTAGGCAAATGGATCACTTGAGCCTAGAAGTTGGAGATCAGCCTGGGCAACATAGGCAGACCCCAACGCTACGAAAATTTTTTTAAAAATTAGCCTTGCACATTGGCATGTGCCCATAGTCCCAGCTACTCATGAGGCTGAGGTCAGCATGCAGCTTGAGCCCGAGAGGTCAAGGCTGCAGTGAGCTGTGATCATGCCACTGCATTCCAGTCTGGATGACAGCGAGATCCTGTCTCAAATTAATAAAAAAATAAAAAGTGAATAGTGTGAAATATTGTGATGTTAAGATAAAAATATTTTAGGCAAGAATATGTTTCCTGCCATGGAGTTGACTCTTACTTCTTAAAATGTACTACAGTTTCTGATCACCAGTAACTCTCCAATGACAAATGTGTATTAAAACATTGTTTTATTTCAAAGTTCCCTTCTCCCCAGAAGGCCAATATTTAGTCTAGGCTTAAGAGAGGAGACCCAAAGTACCTCCACCCGGGTTCCAAACCAAATGAAGGTTTGATGGGCTGGAGACTGAGCATTCTCAGGCATTTACCTGTCGTGGATACAGGTATATATTCTGTATCTGTGAGCCAATGAGAAGCAAGAATGCTGAGGCCCTTTTGCCCCACACCAGCCTCAGACTATGGTACACTTACTGAATATCTGTCCCTCCCACAATTACTAAAACTATGAGACCTAGAAATACCAGAGGGAGAGAGAGACAGGACCTAGGGGCTGAGACTTCAGTGATGCTGTGAGAAGTCACATGGCCAGGCAAAGAATACATAGTACCCAAAAGGTCTGAAGTTTAGTTGTCACTCTGCCATTGATCTGCTATGAGCTCCAGAAAAACCCACAGCCTTTCTGGGCTCAGTGTTTTCATTTGGTAGCATAACATAAAGGAATTATACCGGAATGCTCTGATGTTTCCTCAGGTCTCAAATGTTATTAGTCCAGCCAACCTCATCCTACTCTTATTATATTGATCAAAATACTGTTTATAGCATAATTTCACAATAAATAAATCAATAAGCAAATTTTTTCATTGCTTCATGTTCTAAGAAGATTAAAAAAAAAGGTGAGAAAGTCAATTCCGTACTTTTGGAAATGAATATTTGGAAGTTTGGAAGTACTTCAGTAATTTTTCTCGGCTACAACTAAGCACAATACCAACAAAACATAAAGACTCAAATAAAAATGCATTAGGTTTCCAGAACTTGGAGAATTACAGTTTCTTTTAAATATCTTCTCCTTATAAAGCCTGTCAAACACTAAAATTCTGTTGACCATTTTTTATTTTTCTATATTAAAAGAATGCTGAGGTACAAATGTATGAGAAAATATTTGGTTTTTATTTATTTGAATTTTATTTATTTTCTTTTTTGTAAATGGTCTCAGATACTTTCTTTTGCTAAATGGTGTGATACAGATAAATCCAATAAATATAATAATTTACTTAATTCATTATCATCAGGAAGGCCTGGAATTAAAATTCTTGATTTTGAGTTTATAATGGTTTCATTTCACTTATTACCTCTACATATGATCATTTTAAATGTCAGACTAATTGAACTACTGAATTGAATGCAGGCTGTTAGTGTTAAATGAGACTCATGCAATAGAATATAAAGGTATTACATTGTCCCTATTTTGTGCACTGTTTAATAATCTTAGGTACTTAGAATTTTTAGATGTGCTTCTAATAAATATTTTTGTAGATACGTCTTGACACAAGTGTTATAAATGTTTCTTACAGATATAAAGATCATTTCAAAGTTTACTCTCATAGATTTCTGATACGTGTAAATTTCAGTGTATCTCATAACCATCCAAATATTTCAAGTCTCAGAAATGCAGATTACAATAGTCACTGTTACCCTGAGATTTTCAAAGCTGATCTTCTACCAGTGATCAGTGGGCCATACATATATTTCTACTGCAAATATTCTGGAAGGCTCTGCTCTCTGGAATTCCCATTCCACACTGATCCAATAAAATCTGACTTTACAGATTTTCAACACGTACCATGAACCAATCCCTCCTCCTCGGCTGCTCTCCAACTCAATAATGGCAGTCACATTCATTACATTTAGTGAGTCAGACTTTCCGCCGTGCCTAAGTCACTCCCAGCTAGTATGGCAGGTGTGCGATGAGTGACGTTAGCTGTTTCAGGAGTCTAAAAAACCATGTAAGTTTAAAGCAGCCATGGTAATGCCCTACTGGCCTGAAAGAGTAAACCCACCCTCCATTAATGCCTCACATATGACTTCTGTGTTGGAGAGAAAAGAATGCAGAACATTTTCTTTTAAAAAATAAAGCAAAGGCTTATTATAATCAGAGGATTTGTTCAAAATATTTATAAGTCACTTTAAATAACACAGTTGTTTCCTATTTTTGCCATTGGAAATAGTGGGATGTTAAGGTAGAAAAAATAAGAAGAAATTAGTCTTTATGACACTGGAGATTTCATCCCTTTTTTAAAAACTGCCCAGAAATAACATTAAGCATCTATCTCAAAACCACAAAACCAATAAATACAGAGTTAGAAATGCCACTACATCCTTATTATCCCTCGGTTAGTGTGGCTTGCCCTTTTTCTCTGTTCACAGTTGCATAATTATTTTCTCCCTGGAGAACATGGAGGTCAATCTAAAGTCAAGACTGGCTCTAAATGAATGTGCTGTCTATGATACCTGGCTCTCCTCCCAACAAGACAAATGTGGTTGTGCTACATAAACACACAGGAGAAGGCCAGTCACACTGCAAGTCACAAATTTACAGGCATATGAAATAAGACATCCCAGAGTCCGTGACTGTGAGGCTGATAACTAATGAGCTCTCCAATTAGAACTTGGAGAACTGGTTATACACTTTGGAAACAGAATAAAATAATCAAAACTTTTAAGGTCAAGAGATACAGAATTTTTCAAGGTCTAAGATTCATACTTTGGAAATCTACTGCACACTATTGAGGTTTAGGGTCTGGAAACCCTAAATTTAAACGTCTTCCAAAAAGCAAAAAAAAAAAAAACTCAAGCCCCTTTGTAAGAGTTCTGTCTTTTAAAAGTTTGTTAACTTAGGTCAACACTAAATCCGTGAGAATGCTCCTTTCGTATCTAGATTATGTGGTTGTTGATATAAAACCAGAAATAAGAAAGTGGTTTTATATAAATGCCTAAGAAACCTTGATCTTCATAAGGCCTAAATCTCAAGCAGAGTTAAAAGCCTGATAATTTGCATAACATGTGGTCTTATCTGGATTTTTTACGGAAAAAGTGGTTTTGAGTTATCTAGATAATTGCTCTACTCTTCCCCTCTTCCAATTTGTATTAATAGACATAGAAAGATAAAACTTTCAATTATCTTTGAAATCTTTATCATTATTGCCCTTCAACAGTCTAGAAGTGAAGTCTGAACTGACTCAAACCGGTTGAGTCTTCCCCACTATTCAAATGGGGCCGCGTCCCGATTATCAGTGCAATGTGATCACTTGATTTTAAACGCAACTATGCGTCCAAATGGCTGAGTGCAAGAGGTCGGCCGGAGATAGGGCCGAGCGCGCTGCCCCAAGCTGCGATCCCTGCCAAGCACTCACGGACAATGCACTGGTTTCCTCCAGGGAGCGTCTTCCATCCAGGGCAGCAGTAGGAGTGGAATCTGGAGCCGCACACGTTGGGCCTGTGATGGACAAGCGCGGTCACGTAACAGATAGGTAGAGGGATGCAGCAACATATAAACGGTCTTCGTAAGCAATGCTCCGAGCGAGTAGATTTCAGGACAACAAACAAATCAAAATTACACTTCAAATTATTGGGGATCGGGAGGCAGACGTGGAAGCAAAAGAGCTAGATGCTGGAATGCAGGAGGGTCAGAAACGTCTAAACACTGCCTTTCATCTGTCGTCCCTTGCCTGCCTTTTTAAAGGGCGAAAAGAGGCATGGAAACATATAATTTGCTACTATTCTAGCCTCCAGATGCAGAGAACAAAGGGACCATTCCGTTCCAAAGAATCCTTGCCCTCCTTCCCAAATCCATTCCTCCTTGGTCAACTGTTACTTTGGCCCCGACGTGTCAAGGAAAGCGCGTCGCAAGGTGGAGCGCTCGGGTTGACGATGAGAAGGTGAGCTGTGAACCCTGCACACGTCCTCAAACAAAAGGCTCACGAGCCGCGGCCCCGACGTGGGGAGCAAGCAGGCTTCTCTGGCCCCTGCAGCAGGCGGACCCAGGCCCGCCTGCCGCCCGACATTCAGAACCTGTTCCCGCAGCGCGAGCTCTGCACACGCTCTGCGATCGGCACCCCTGGACCCCCTAACCACCCGCCGCCCAACCCCCGGAGAGAGGGCTTTCCGCCCGCTGAGCTGCGGGGTTGGGAAGGAAAAGGGGGACGCGCTCCTGGGGGTCTTTGGATATCCTGGCAAAGGGGGCTGCAGCTCTGGGCTCCAGCTAAAGGGTCAGGGACGGAGTGGGCCGGAAAGCCGCCAAACTGAGGATTCCCCCCTCCCCCAAGCCGGAGCCCTAGGTGCGGAGCCGCTTGCCCACTTACCCTCGGAGCACGTCCTGCTGTCCTCGCCGGCGGACGCGGCTGGCCACTGCGGCACCCTCCTCGCGATACTCGGGAGCTAGAAACCCGCCTTCAGAGCCTGCTGTAGCGGACCGAACCTGTTGCGGCGGCGGCTGGGGTCGGGGCGGCTTGGGCGGAGGAGGCTGAGGCTGGCCGGCCGTGCCCTGCGCCCAGAGCACCACACAGCCCAGCCACAGGAAGTAGAGCTGGAGACACAGCCTCCGTCTTCTCCCCATCACCGGCGCCGAAAGCGCGCGGCCGTAGACCCGCGGAGAGGGAGTGATCAAAGACAAAATCTGCGCGCCTCAGAAAAGAGTCAGGGTCTAATAAGCCCTTCGTCGGCTCCGGGGACTCCCTCGGGCTTGGGCTCCCTGCTCTAGCTGGAGACCTCGACAGAGCGCCGGCCCCCTGACTGCCCGCGAAGCGAGACGCGGGGCGCCGGGTCTAGCGCAGTGGGCGGAGAGGCGCGGCGGAGGTGCAGCCGGCAGCCCCGAGCGGTACACGTTGCATAACCGGCCTAAAGCCCCGAGCGACTCCAGGACCGCCAGCGGGCGGGGGAGGAAATTACAAAAGCCCTGGCGTAAAATTTCAAAAAATGTGAACCTCAAAAGAAAAAAGGGCCTGCACGCAGAGCTCGGCGGATTCCCGTGCGCTCCGAACACGGATATTGGAAAGCTGCAAAAGTCACCAGAAAGAAACAGGCAAGCAAACAAAAGTCGCCCCCAGAAGAAGAGGAGGGTTCCCTCTGGGCTCGCTCGGAGTCCCACAGGGCAACGAAGCGCGGGTAGCGGCTGCGGAGCCGGGCGGAGGTGCGCGGGGCCGGGGCGTGCGGCCAGCAAGAGAGAGGGCGGGAGGCTGGGCGCTGGAGAAGATGCGGCGGTGGAGGGCGCGACGCGGGGGTTTTAGAGGCCCGGCGGGGCGCGGGGCGGGCCGGCGGGCGGCGGCTGTCAGTGGGGGCGCGGCCGTCCACACGTGGGGCTCAACCGGGACTGAGAGGCCGGCGCAGAGTGGGCGGGGACAGAGTAAGGGAGAGATCGGGACTGAGGAACGAGGGGAACCAGGGTTGGGTGAGGGGAAGAGGAAGGAAGGGGGGGAGGGCGAAGGGAGGGAAGAGGACGGAGATTGGGGAGAAGGGGGGCGAACCCGAGAGGAAGGCCGGGCTGGAAGAGGGACTTGGAAAGAGGGATTGGCGAGCCCGGGTGCGAGAGGAAATGAGCGGGGGATGGGGGCGAAGTTAGGGCAAAGAGAGAAGTGGGAAAGGAGAGGGAGGGCCAAGGTCCGGGCGCCGAGAGGAGGGGCCCGGGGGGCCGGCTGGAGGGGGCGAGGCGCTAGGCGGCTTTGCTTCCCGTCCCCGTCAATTGGCCGCTAGCTCTGTTTTGACTGCCTGTACAAAGCGAGTAGACGGCGGGGGATGGGGCGATTAGGGACCGGATTTGGGAAAGGAGGCAGCAGCCCCTTCCCCTCCCCCTCCGCCCTCGCCCGGCCGCGGACGAGGGACTAGGGTGCCTAAGCGCGCCAGGCTTGGCGGGACCCGCAGCTGAACTGACCCGCAGCTGAACTTCCCCGCCGGACAGAGGCCGCAAGGTTGAGGATGAGAACGGGTCTTTCTGTAGGGTCCCGGCCCCTGACCTGGGATGGGGGGATTCGCAGTCAGCCAGGAATAGAGGCTCACGGGGCTGTTGGTTGCAGCCTCAATCCAAGAAGGAGGAGACCTCCCCATTGCCCTCCTACCCCCACCGCCCCACCGGGAGCGGCGTCAGTCTGCGGGGCCAAATTAGGGGCTGGGTGTTTCCAGATTGAAATGCGCCCTCCGCCACCAAGAGGGAGCTCACGCGGCCGCGGGGGGCCGAGGCAGCCAGCCGGCGCCGCGGTCCTGGGGAGTCTGTGCAGGGGTGTGCTCTGGTGTGAGACCTGGCAGGACTCTGCCTGGGCTTGCATGCAGGGAGGGGTTAGAGACTCTGAAATCTACTAGCGGGCAGGGTGGTGACAAGGCGGGTAAATGAGGCTCGGGGCATGCCCTTGCTTCCTGGCTTGGACCCCTTCTGATTGATTAAATCCTAGCAATTGGTGCAACCCTCTGTACCTCTTAGAGTGCCTCTCACCGGCCTGCTCTGGGTTCTTCCTTTGGGGCCCTCCTTTCGTGAAATCTCTGTGAAGTCCTGGTCATTTCTCATTTAGTGGAATATCACAATTTAAAAATCAAACACTCCTGAAAACAAGGAGAGACCATCCAAGCACAGTTTGTGAAACAGTACAAGAGAGCAGTGTCTGGTTTATTCAAGCCTACAAAACCTCAGTTTAAAGGGGAAAATGTTGAATATGTATAGGAGGGTGTGTGTGTGTGTGTGTGTGTGTGTGTGTATATACACACACGTACATATATATACATATATACACATATATAACATATATGATATATATCATATATCATATATATTTATATATCACATATATTTATATATATCATATATCATATATATCATATATCATATATATCATATATATCATATATATCATATATATCATATCTATCATATATCATATATATCATATATATCATATATATCATATATCATATATATCATATATCATATATATCATATATATCATATATCATATATATCATATCTATCATATATATCATATATATCATATCTATCATATATATCATATATATCATATCTATCATATATATCATATCAATCATATATCATATATATCATATCAATCATATATCATATATATCATATATATCATATATCATATATATCATATATCATATATATCATATCATATATCATATATATCATATATCAATCATATATATCATATATCATATATCAATCATATATATCATATATATCATATATCAATCATATATATCATATATATCATATATCAATCATATATATCATATATATCATATATATCAATCATATATATCATATATATCATATATCATATATATCATATATATCATATATATTATATATCATATATATCATATATATCATATATATCATATATCATATATATCATATATCATATATATCATATATCATATATATCATATATATCATATATCATATATATCATATATCATATATATCATATATATCATATATATCATATATCATATATCATATATATCATATATATCATATATCATATATATCATATATCATATATATCATATATATCATATATATCATATATCATATATATCATATATATCATATATATCATATATATCATATATCATATATCATATATATCGTATATCATATATCATATATATCGTATATCATATATCATATATATCATATATCATATATATCATATATATCATATATCATATATATCATATATCATATATATCATATATCATATATCATATATATCAATCATATATCATATATATCATATATCATATATATCATATATATCATATATCATATATATCATATATATCATATCTCATATATATCATATATATCATATCTCATATATATCATATATCATATATCATATATATCATATATCATATATCATATATATCATATATCATATATGTCATATATATCATATATCATATGTGTCATATATATCATATATCATATATGTAATATATATCATATATCATATATGTCATATATATCATATATCATATATGTCATATATATCATATATCATATATGTCATGTATCAATCATATATCATATATGTCATGTATCAATCATATATATCATATGTCATATATCTCATATATATCATATGTCATATATCTCATATATATCATATATATCTCATATATATCATATATCATATATCTCATATATATCATATATCATATATCTCATATATATCATATATCATATATCTCATATATATCATATCATATATCTCATATATATCATATATCTCATATATATCATATCATATATCATATATATCATATATATCATATATCTCATATCATATATATATATCATATATCTCATATCATATATATATCATATATATCCTATATCACATATATCATATATATCCTATATCACATATACCATATATATCCTATATCACATATCATATATATCCTATATCACATATATCATATATATCCTATATCACATATATCATATATATCCTATATCATATATATCATATATCCTATATCATATATATCTCATATATCCTATATCATATATATCATATATCCTATATCATATATATCATATCATATATATCATATATATCATATCATATATCATATGTATCATATATATCATATATATCATATATATCATGTATCATATATATCATATATATCATATATATCATGTATCATATATATCATATATATCATATATATCATGTATCATATATATCATATATATCATATCATGTATCATATATATCATATATATCATATATCATATATATCATATATATCATATATATCATATATCATATATATCATATATATCATATATATCATATATCATATATATCATATATATCATATATATCTATCATATATATCATATATCATATATATCATATATCAATCATATATATCATATATCATATATATCATATATATCATATATCATATATATCATATATATCATATATCATATATATCATATATCATATGTATCATATATATCATATATATCAATCATATATATCATATGTATCATATATCATATATATCATATATCTCATATATATCATATATCATATATATATCATATATCTCATATATATCATATATCATATATATATATTTCTGGCCCAAATTGCCCAGATGTGCTATTTGACAGCCAAAATTCTCCAGTAATTGGCACAACTCCCTCCTTTATTTCTCCATGTAGTCAAAGGGTCTGAAGGTAGTACCCATTGTTACAGTATTCTCATAAAGCAGAAGAAAAGATAAGAGTTACGTAATTTCATGTGAGACACCGATTTGTTAAAATCCAGAGAAAGAGCAATACAGTTATTTTCACGTACTTCGCTTCAAATAATAAAATTATTTAAACTAAAAGAGCTAACTAATGTAACTATCTCCTGGTTTAAAGCAGTGTTTTAGTCATACCATTTAAAACATCCTGTATCTGTTTTTTTTTTGTTGTTGTTGCTGTTGTTTAATACTTACGTGGCTTCATGGTTCATTCCTGTCCATCATATTAAATCTAAATGCTCTAAAATTGCCTATGCCTTTACCCTTTGATCCAGCAATTCCACTTTTAGGAACCTATAGAAAAGATACATAGACAAAAAAAATGAAATGGTGCATACATTTGTCTGTTCATTGCAGCACTGTTTATAATAGTGAAAGACTAGAAACACAAACTTCCCATGAACAAGCAACCGTTGTGTATGACTTCATCTATTCAGTGAAGTATTATGCAGCTGTCAAATATGAATGAAGAGAAACTCTGTATGCTCTTAGAGAGTGATCTCTAGCATATACAGTCTACTAAAATAAAAAAAAAAAAGCAAGGTACAGATAGACTAGGCAGTTCATTGAGACAAAGTAGAATAAAGGTTACCAGGAGCTCCAGGAAAATGGGAAGGATGAGTTATTGTTTAGTGAGTACAAAGTGGTCTGCCTAGGATGATGAAAAAGTTAGAAATGGATAATGGTGACGGTGGTCCAACATTGTGCATGTACTTAATGCCACTGAATTGAAAGCTTAAAAATGATTAAAATGGTAAATTTTATGTTATGTCTATTTTTTACAATATTTTTTAAATGAAAGCTGTATAATATTGTATGCTACTTTTTAGGGGTATGGGTGTGTTATAGATTTAACAGAACAAACAAGAAGTATAAACTAAATCTAATAAAAAATGGTTATCTGTAGAGAAAGGGGAGACTATGGGGAAAGAAACAATGGTGGAAGCTAAACCTTTCTAAATAAACTTAGTTTTATAGTTCTAGCTTTGGAACTATGTTCCAAAGACCTAGAAATAGTGACAACCCAAAAACCATAAGGTCATTGTGACCAGATTGTGGTTCCTAAATACCATTTCTAAATTAAAGGAATCAGGGTTCCTTGGGTGAGTGGCAGATTCTAAGTCTGGGAAAGGAAATGCGTAAAGTGAATCTGGACTATCTGTCTTGTCATGCCTGAAAGCAAGAAATTATCTGACTATTAAGGTCATGTCAAAAGGAAACCTGAGCTAAGTTGAAAGAGATATCGCTGGTTAAGGATGGGGAAACTTGAGCATCAAAAAGAAAAAAAAATGACAGCAAAAGATTGAAATACATGAAGTGTGTCAGTATTCAAGATTTCCAAATGATACTCCAAACAAAAATTAGTTGGCCACTTTTGGAGGTTGTTAGGGCACAGCTCACTATTCTAAACACATTGATAAATAAAATTATTAACCAGTTATTCTTCCTTTGCTAGAAAGACCCAGAGAAAGTATTTCTTTCAAAAAAAAAAAAACCACAGTTGTAAATGCAGGAATGATGGAATTAGAAAAATCACTACTTGTAAACCCTAATAAAATAATGGACCTAGGCAACGGTTTTTAACAACTGCTAAAACCATTAGGTAAGAAGTGTTCAACTTGTGGCCATTTTTCCTCAGAGTATATTTGGCAATAATTGGAGACATTTTTTATTTTCACAACAAGACAGTGTGTGGGAGTGGTGATGAGAGTATCAGAGATGCTGCTAAACATTCTACGATGTACAGGACAGTCTCCCATAACAAAGGCATTATCTGGTCCAAAATACAAATTTACTTGAGAAGCCGTGCATCAAAAAGTCAACTGGGAACTTTTTAGTGAATGTGTCAAGCTGTTACCACCGGAACCTACTGATTAATTATTAACTTATGAAAAGTAAGACAACCAGACATTATGTTTTTATTTTTATGGTGCAATAGGAGGTACACAGACCACCTATGAAATATCTTTGTTAAAAAAACTGAGCCTGAATGTAACCATATCTCTACATTTAACTCCCAGTTTCCAAGAACAATAGAGGACCATGAAACATATTAAATGATACCTTGAGAATATAGGTAACCAGATCTAGAATGGGATATACCACAAGACCAAGTTCTTCAAATAAATGACATCAGTAGAGAAGAGGGAGGGGAACTGTTACGGCACAACCACCAAAAGCAATGCTTGCCCCTTATCTGGGATTTTGATATGAATGTTAGTGTAAAATAACATTTTTGATGCTATCATCCAGTCTAGTAAGTCTTATTTATATGGTTGCAGCTACAGTCAATATATAACTGCAACTGCGTGAGACACCCCAAGTAAGAACTACCCAGGCAAACTCTTCTGAGTTCCTGACCCATAAAAGGCTAAGGCAAAATAAATTTTTTAAACCTATAACTTTAGGAGTAATTTGTTATGTAGCGATAGAACACTGAACTGAACACTGGTTACTAGATATTAAATATTTATTTTTAATTTTGGGAGATGTGACAATGGAATCATGGTTATATTTTTAATATACTGGCTAATGTTATACTTACTAAAGTCTTTATAGATGAAATGATAGGATGCCTGGGTTTGATTCAAAATACTGCAAGAAGAACAAAGGCAGAGTGGATTAGATGTACTTTATTCCTCTTGGCAAGGATACTGAACTAAACATAAATAAATATGTGTGGAGAGAGAGAGCATGCACACATAAGAAGACTGTAAATGGTAGGGAGAAGAAGGCAGACTAGTTACCCTGCTAGTGACCTTGGAACCTGAGGAATGACATGATGGTGGTTTTCCTGAATTGCCTTTTGCTTTTTGTATCCCAGAATGAGTGCTAGGAAATCTGGCAATTTGGAAATGCCATTGGCAACAGACCAAAGAAAGCCTCGAAAGAAAGCCTGCCCTCTCTAGCCAAAAGACAAGAAAGGGATAGCCTAGAAAGACAAAACACTTTTAGACAATAACTGCCCTAACCAAACCACAGAAAAAAACTGTAGTCACCTTTACCAACAATGGCTAAGTAAGGAGCCTAGACTTTCATCCTTACCACGGTGTAGCAAGGTATCCCTCCCCTTCTCCTGGATAGTGTCAGAGAAAGCCAAGTGGAAAGCTCAGACTTTCATCCCCCTGCACGGTCGTGAACCACTTTCTCCCCATGGTGTCAGTGAAGAAGCTGGACTTCCACCTCCACCTAACAGTAATGAGATGCCCCTGTCTGCTGGGATGGTGTCAGAAGATACCTAGTAGATGCTCAGGAATCTTCTCACTGCCCAGCAGTAATGAGGCCATCCCACCACCACCAAGGTGTCATGGAATATCATGGGAAACTACATTGGGAGCAGTAATGAAACACCACTGTCCTAGCCAGAGTGGTACAGAAGAGCTTGAGTGGTGACCCTGTACTGTCACCCCTGCCCAGTAATAAATAACAAGTTACTCCTCCCCTCAAGAGTGTCAACAGAGGCTGCATGTAGATCTTGGACTTCCACCATCATCTAGCAGTAATGAGGCATCCCTTGCCCTGTCTGCCCACCATTGCAGTAACAGAGGAGGCTGCTAAAACAAAGAATTTAAATATAACCCAAAGTCTCACAAAATAAAGTAAAAAATGTCCAAGATTCATATACACCTACTATTTACCAGCAATTTTTTTTAATTCCAAGATTCAACTGAAAATCATTTATCATTGAAAGAACCAGGAAGATCTTAACTTAAATGAGAAAAGAAAATCAATACACATCAACACTGAGATGACACAGATGTTAGAATTGTCTGACAATATTCTTAAAGCAACTACAATAAAAATGCATCATTGGGCCATTGTAAAACTCTTGAAACAGATGATGAAAGAAAGTAGAAAGCATCAGCACAGAAATAGAAGACATAAAGAAGAACCAAATGAAAATTTTAGAATTTAAAAATAAAAGAATCAAAATTTTAAAAGTTAATAGATGGGTTTCACAGCAAAATTCAGAGGGCAGAGGAAAGAATCAGTGAACTTGAAGATAGAAAAATAGAAATCACTCAAACTGAACAATGAAGAGTATATACACTGAAAAATCAAATAGCCTTAGGGAGCTGTGAGACTATAATAAAATATGTAACATTTGATTATCTGAATTTCAAAGGAAGAGAAAGAGGATAAAGCTGCTGAAAAATTACTTGGAGAATAAATAATGGTGAAACATTTTCAAATTTTGGGCTATGCATAAATATACAGATTCAATAAGCCTAATAAGTCCTAAACAGAATAAACCCAAAGACATTCACATCAAGACTCATCATAGTCCAAGTTTTGAAAATTAAAGGCAAAGAAAAAAATCATGAAAGCAGCGAAAGAAAGGACACTTTACTTGTCCTTTCTGGAAAAAAACAATTCAAATGATAGCAGATTTTACATCAAAAAGTGTGGAAGCTAGAAGGGAGTGACACCCATTTCTTCAGTGCTGACAGAAAGTAAAGAACTGTCAACCAAGAATTCTATACCCAGTGGAAATATCCTTCAGAAATAAAGGACACATGAAGACCCTTTTAAATGAAGGAAAACAAGAATGTGTCTCCATCAGACCCACCCTAAAATAATGGCTAAAGGAAATTATTTAAAGAGAAATGAAATGTTAACCAAAGGATTCTTGAAACAAGAAGGAAGAAAGAACAAAAAGAGGGAATATATGGAAAAGTATGAGTAATTACAATAAATTTTATCTCTTGATTTTTCTAAATATGGTTCATACAAAAATTATAACATTGTCTCAGGTATATATCAGAAATATTTAAGAAAATTATTTTGTAAACAGAGGAAGGTAAAGACACATAAAAGGTGGTAAGGTTTCTATACTGGTAAAATGATAATACTAGTAGACTGTGATAAGTTAAAGGGGTAGCACAGGGAGACCTTTGTGATGAGGAAATAGTTCTCTAACCACTTGGTGGTGCTTACCCAAATCTGTGCATGTGAAAAATGGAATAGAATTATACATACACATTGTGCCAGTGTCAATTTTGTGGTTTTTATATTGTATGTAAGAAATAACCATTGGGAGAAACTAGGTAAAGGGTAAACAGGATCTCTCTGTGCTATCTGTGCAATTCTCGGTGAATCTATGCTTTTTAAAACATTTAAAATATTAATGATAAAACCTTTTTAAAGAAACTTGACACATTCTTACCCATCTTCTGTCAATGTAGAGATATTTCATCCCATGCAATTGAAAAAAGGTTAATAGATGAAATGGGAAAATGTTGATAATTATTAAAACTGTATATACAACCATCTATCAGTAATTTAAAGATGCAGCAGACGGAAAACCAATGAGAGCACAGTTGAACTGAGCACCACCACCGATCAGCTGGATCTAGTTGACATTCATAGTATATTTCATTTAATAACTACAGAATACACATTCTTCTCAAGCTCTCATGGAATATTCACCCAGATAGACCACAACTTTGCCCATAAAATACACCTTAACAAACATCTAAGAGAATAGAAATCATACAAAGTATGCTCTCAGATCACAATAGAATTAAATTAGGAACAAAAGACAGAATAGAGCTGGAAAAATCCCTAACTATCTGGAGATTAAATAATAAACTTCTAAATAACAAACATGCCAAAAAAGAAGTTTCAAGAGAAATTAAAGAATATTTTAAACTAAATAAAAATGAAAATAGAGCTTATTAAAATTTTCAGGGCCAGGTGCAGTGGCTCACGCCTGTAATCCCAACAGTTTGGGAGGCTGAGGCGGGCAGACCAAGAGATCTGTGGTCAAGAGATTGAGACCATCCTGGACAACATGGTGAAACCCCATCTCTACTAAAAAATACATAAATTAGCTGGATGTGGACGTGGTGGCACGTGCCTGTAGTCCCAGCTATTCAGGAGGCTGAGGCAGGAGTACCACTTGAACCCAGGAGGCAGAGGTTGCAGTGGGCCAAGATCGTGCCACTGCACTCCAGCCCGGTGACAGAGTGAAACTCATCTCAAAATAAATAAAATAAAATAAAATAAAATAAAATAAAATAAAATAAAATAAAATAAAATAAAATTTTCAGGATGCAGAGAAAGCAGTGCTTTGAGGAGCATTTATAACACTGAATGCATATATTAGCAAAGAAGGAATATCTAACATCGATGATCTAAGCTTCCACATTAGGAAACAAAAAAAAAGAAAAGCAAATTAATACAAGATAGATTGAAGAAAAGAAATAAAAATTACAGCAGACATTAAGAAATTGAAAACAGGATAGCAATAGAGAATATCAACAGACAAAATATTGGTTATTTGTTTTTGTTTTTAAGTGAAAGCAAATATATTAGAGAAATAAAGAAACAAAAGAATGGCTGCTCCATAGAAAGAGCAGCACAGGATGGGCTGCTTAACTAGTATATTTATGGTTGTTTCTTGATTATTTGCTAAACAAGGGGTGGATTGTTCATGTGTTGTTCGAGAAAGGGATGGGGAGTTCCCAGAACTGAGGGTTCTTCCCCTTTTCAGACCATATAAGGTAACTTCAAATGCCACGGCATTTGTAAACCATCATTGTGCTGGTGGGAGTATCCTTTAGCATGCAAATGCATTATAATTGGCATTTAATGAGTAGTGAGGACAATCAGAGTTCGCTTTTCTCCTCCTTTTGGTTTTGATGGGTTTTGGCTGGCTTCTTTACTGCATCCTGTTTTACCAGCTGGGTCTTTGTGACTTGTATCTTGTGAAACCAGTTCCACCAACCTCTTATCTCGTCCTGTGACAAAGAATGCCTAACCTCCTGGGGATGCAACCCAGCAAGTCTCAGCCTCATTTTATCCAGTCCCTATTCAGAATGGAGTTGCTCTGATTCAAACACCTCTGACATATTTCCCCTCTCCCTTCTAAAAGAGACCCTTAATCCTAAAAGGTTCATCTTCTGTAACTTCTTCAGGCTGAATGGGTGATGATATTCCTGCCTAAGTATTAGGGTCTCTTGTATTCAGGATAGAGAAGCATTCAGTGAGAAAGCATCGGTATGGTGAGGGCCATTTATAACTCAGAATCCCAGAAAAAGGTGATATAAGGCCAGGTGCAGTGGCTCACACCTGTAATTTCAGCACTTTGGGAGGCTGAGGCAGGCAGATTGCTTGAACTCAGGAGTTCAAGACCAATCTGGGCAACATAGCAAACTCTGTCTGTATAAAAAATACAAAAATTAGCTGTGCATGGTGGTGTGGAAGGATCATTTGAGCCCAGGAGGCAGTGAGCTGTTATTGCACCACTGCATTCCTGCCTGGGTGACAGCCAGACCCTGTCCCTGCAACCACCCCAAAAAGATATAAATAATTTCTAAATTCTGGAGAAATAAAGTAGAAAGAAATATGCTCCAGATTTTGTTTACAGGAGTATATTTTACTCAATTCCTAAAAGCTGTAAATAGCTCAAAAGAAAAGTTTTCTTGACTACAAATTCAGCCAATTGGTGCTGCAGTCTATTTCCTTTGAGTTGGGGGGTCTCTTCAGTATGGTCCCTTCATGGTTTGCCATGGAAGATGTTGCCAGAAAGAGGTCCAGATCTAGACCCCAAGAGAGCATTTTTGGATCTCGCAGAAGAAAAAATTCCTGTGGAGTCCATAGAGTAAAGTGAAACAAGTTTGATAGAGAATTAAAGAAAAAAATGAATGGCTACTCCATAGACAGAGCAGCCTGGTTAGTTGAAAAAATTAATAAAATTGATAAACCTCTAGCCAAGCTAACCAAAGAAAAAAAAGAGAACACACAAATTACTAATATTATAAATGAAATAGAACCATCATACTTATCTTGTGGGCATTCAAAGTATAATAAAGGAATAGTATGAACAATTCTATGCTACAAATGTGGTAACTAAAATGAAATGGACTAGTGACTTGAAAGACACTGACTATCAGAACTCACACTAGGATGAATAATTTGAACAGGCCTATATCCATTAAAAATAGAGTTAATAATTTCCAAAAAAGAAAGTACCAGGCTCAGATGGTTTCAGTGGCATTTTCTACTAATTCACTGGGGTTTTACAAAACATTTAAGGAACCAATGGTATCAATTTCTGCAACATCTTCCAGAATATCTAAGCAGAGCAAACACTTCCTAATTCATTCTATGAGGCCAGCATTCCCCTAATATCAAAACCAGAGACATTACAAGAAGAGAAAATTATGGGCCAATATCTCTCATGAACATAGATGCAAAAACCCTCAAAAACAGTAGCAAATTAAACAATGTATGAAAGGAAACATACTCTGTGACCTATGAGCATGTATTCCATGTATGAAAGATTAGTTAAGCATTTAAAAATTGATAAATGTAATCCATCATATCAATAGGCTACAGAAAACAATTATGACTACATCAGTCCAATACTCATTGATAATAAAAAGCATTTGACAACATCCAATACCCATTCATAATAAAAACTATGAGCAAACTAGGAATAGAGAAGAACTTCCTCAACATGATAAAGAATATCTACAAAAAAAAAACTAGAGCTAACATCATACTTAATGGTGAGAAACTGAACGCTTTCTCACCATTTATTTGGGAGTAAGACAAGGATGTACCCTCTCACCACTCCTATTCTACATTTTACTAAAATAAGACAAGAGTAAGAAATATATTTATACAGATTGATAAGGAAGAAACAGAACTATATGTTTGCAAATGACATGATCGTCTATGTAGAAAATCCTAAAGACCAGCAAGAAACTCCTGGAACTAATAAGCAATTATAGTAAGTTTGCAGGATACAATATAGAATGTCAATGTGGAAAAGTCAATTGCCTTCCTATCTATTACCAACGAAAAATTAATTAGCAAAAAACATACTTAGATGCAAACCAAACAAAATATGTACAACATCTATATGAAGAAAACTACAAAACTTTGAAGAGAGAGATGAAAGAATATTCAAATAAGTGGAGAAATATTTCCTGCCCATTGATAGGAACACTAAATATGATTAAGACGTCAGTTACTTTCTACTTAGCTGTAGATTCACCCCAACGACAATTAAAATCTTAGCAAGTTATTTTGTAGATATTGACATACTGATTCTAAGGTTTCTGGGTTTCTGTGAAGAGGCAAATGACACAGAACAGCCAACAGAACACTGAAGAAGAGTAGAGACAGAGGACTGACACTACTCAACTTCAAGACTTAGTAGAAAAGGTACAGTAATCAAGACAATGTGATATCAGATACGTGGGTGTTTATTATGTTTCTTATTCTAATTTTGTGTGTATTTGAAGGCTTTCATAATGAATAATTTTTTTTTCTTAATGAAAAGTTTTTGAGACTCTTCTTCAACTGTGTTTTTCTCCGTGTTTTCTCCCTTCTCCTAATAACCACAAACTTTATGCATGCTCAAGGATTATCAATTTCACTGATTCTCTGCTTCCCAAATCAGTAATTTCTGCTTAAGTCATCATTACTTTATTCCTTCTGTTTTCTTTGAAAACACATGGTTTAATTTTCTAGCACTTCTAACTTTTTGAGTCTAGTACTTAATTTACTTGTTTAGCTTCCTTTTTAATTCCTTAAGAGTATAAAACTGTGAATTGTTCTTTGAGCACAACTTTAGATAAGCCCTTAATTGTTTGATAAGTGATGTGTTTGTTATCTTTATTTTATAATTTTTTAAATTTTCATTTTGAATTCAAAGTATTTAAGAAAAAGATGTAGAATTTTCCTATGATTATATATTTTTCTTTTTAGAGTATTAATTTCTACTTCTATTGAAATATATCCAGAGATCATGATCTGTTCTTCATGTATTTGTGTATATATTGGAAATTATCTGTTTATTTATATGGCGTTATATGTTTGGGGTCTTGAAAAGAGGTTATATACTCTTTCATGTTAAAGAGTTTGAGACATATCTGTTAGCTGAAGTATAATAATTATATCATTTACATCTTATGTGTGCTTATTTTATTGTGTAGCTGATCTGTCATGAACCTAGAGGCAAGTTAAATTCCACTGCAATACCATATTTCAGTCTATTTCTTCTTGTTTTGTTTGCAGCATATGTGTTCTATCTTTTACTATTTATGTACATATTTATGACAACTACATTCTCATAGTAAATTGTATATCTTATACTCACACAATGGACTATCTTGTAAAATATTTGCTTTGGATTTAGTCTTTGTGATATTGATATTTCTACCTCAAGTTTTTTTTTGTTACTATTTCCTTCTTATGTCTTTTTTTCTTCTACACAATCTGAGTCTTTTAGCTCTGTATGGTTCTTATATATACAACATATTTTCATCTATAAAATATTGTTTTTTTTACCCAATCTGGTCATCTTTCTGTGAATGTATCCTATTTACATTAGGTGTCAAAAAATATAATTGGTTTTAATTTTTTCATCCAATGTTATGGGTTTTTTTGTTTTAAATACTTCGTTTTTTATTTTCGTATTTTATTCATGAAATTTCTTACCATTACTTTGGTTCAGTGTATGCAGTGTGTGCTTTCCTTCTTATAATTTGGAAGGCTTATATCTTCTTTTTACAAGTTGCTATGGAAACATTTGTCAGTTGATATATTTTATCTAATCACTACTTCTTGCTATAGCAGCTTTAGTTTTTGTTTATGTCTCCTACGAAAGATTAGATAATTAGCTCACTACACTTTCTTCTACCTCTTTTCTCCTTCTCACCTTCTGAATTTCTTAGCTGCAGTTTTATTTTTAGTTCTGGTGATTTCCCTTATGACATACAAACAATATACAACTTAGACTACTATTTGTTGATTTATTCATCTTGAAATGGCTATTGATTTTTCATTAAGAAAGGTAAGAAAATGGGGCTGCATGGCCAAGATGGCTGACTAGAAGCAGCTATGGTGTGTGGCTTTCATGGAGAGGAACAAAAAGTGCAAGTAAATACAGCACCTTCAGCTGCAACATCTAGGTACTCACACTAGGACTAATCAAGGAAACAACCTGACCCATGGAGAATGGAGAAAAGCAAGGCAAAACAGCAGTCTGCCTGGAAGCAACACAGAGCCAATGGAACCTCCTCTGTCCAGGGAAGTGGTGAGTGTAGGTGCAACCCCAGGAAACTACACTTCTCCCACAGATCTTTGCAACTCTTGGGTCAGAAGATCCCCTTGTGAACCAACTCCACCAGGTCCTTCATTCAGACACACAGAGCTACATGGAGTTTTGGCAGAGCAGCTGCTTTACATACTCTGGCTCCAGGCTTCCCAGCAAAAGTAACTGCAACTCCAGCAAAGTGGGAAGTTACAATTCTGTACATACCCCTAGGAAAGCAGCTGATTCCAGGGGGCCAAGCAGCAATGGTGTGTGGGCCCCACTTCCACGACACCTCACAGGATAGGACTCACTGGCTTGGAATTCCTGCCAGCCACCAGCAACAGTGTTGTGCCTACATGGAATGGAGTTTCTGGGGGTAGAGTGGACTGCCATCTTTGCTGTTTGAGCAAGTTAAATATTCCAGCCTGTGGTCTTGGGAGAGTCCAAACCATCTGAGCTGAAGTGGTACACCAGCAGAGAACAGCTGCTCCACTAAAGTGTGACCAGACTGCTTCTTTAAGTGGGTCTTTGATCCTGTTCCTCCTCACTAGGTGGAACCTCCCAACTGAAGCCTCCAACCACCTCCCACTGGTGTTCTCTGGCCAGCAGAGGTTTCAATTCTCCATGGGATCGAGTTCCCGGTGGGGAGGGATAGGCCACCATCTTTGCTGTTTGGGCAACTCAGCCATTCTAGCCCACGGTGTTTGGAGAGCCCAAGCCACCTGAGCAGAAGTGGTATCCGAGCACAGCACAGCTTCTCTACAAAAGCATGGCCAGACTGCTTCTTTAAGCATGTCCACAATCCCGTTACTCTTGACTAGGGTGAGACCTCCCAACCAGCATCTCCACCCACTTCCTGTTGGTGCGTTCAGGCTGGCAACATGTCTGTACCTCCCTGGGATAGAGCTCTCAGAGGAAGCAGCAGGCTGCCATCTTTGCTGTTTTGCAGCCTTCACTGGTGATACCTCCTGTGAGGTATCACAGTATTCAGTACCTACTGAAAAATCTGAGCTGACTAGGTACTGGAGCAGACCCTCAGCAAACTGTAGCAGCCCCACTGAAAAGTGGCCAGACTGTTAAAAGAAAAAAATAAAATAAAGCCATGCAAAGGTCCACAACCTAAAGGTTGAAGGGAGATAAGCCCACAAAGATGAGAAAGAGTCAGCACAAGAGAGCTGAAAACTCAAGAAACCAGAGTGCCTTTTTTTCCTCCAAATGACTGCATCTATCTCTCCAGCAAGGGTTCAGAACTAGGCTGAGGTTGAGAGGGCTGAGACAACAGAAGTAGATTCAAATAAAAATAACCTTCACTGAGCTAAAGAAGCATGTTGTAACCCAGTGTAAAGAAGCTAAAAATCATGATATCACATTGCAGGAGCTGAGAGACAATATAGCCAGTATAGAAAAGAATGTAACCAG
This sequence comes from Gorilla gorilla gorilla, assembly GCF_029281585.2. Classification (NCBI taxonomy): domain Eukaryota; kingdom Metazoa; phylum Chordata; class Mammalia; order Primates; family Hominidae; genus Gorilla; species Gorilla gorilla. The sequence goes on from NC_073228.2 coordinate 132,433,485, forward strand.
CTTGATAGAGCTGAAGAACACTATACAAGAATTTCATAATGCAATCTCAAGTATTAATAGCCTAATAGACCAAGCGGAGGAAAGAATTTCAGAGCTTGAAGACTGTCTTTCTGAAATAAGACAGGTAGACAAGAATAGAGAAAAAATAGTAAAAAGGAATGAGCAAAACCTCTGAGAAATATGGGACTGTGTAAAGAGACCAGATCTATGACTAACTGGTGTACCTAAAAGAGATGGGGAGAATGGAATCAATTTGGAAAACATATTTCAGGATATCATCCATGAGAACTTCTCCAACTTGGATAGAAAGACCAACATTCAAAATCAGAAAATGTAGAGAACCCCAGTAAGATACTCCACAGGAAGATCATTCCCAAGACACATAATCGTCAGATTCTCCAAGGTCAAAATCAAAGAAAATATGTTAAAAGGCAGCCAGAGAGAAAGGCCCAGTTACCTAGGAAGGGAAGTTCGTCAGACTAACAGTCAACCTCCCAGCAGAAACCCTAAAAGTCAGAAGAGATTGGGAACCAATATTCAACATTCTTAAAAAATTCCAACCCAGAATTTCATATCTGGGCAAACTAAGCTTCATAAGCAAAGGAGAAATAAGAGAAGTAAATGCTGAGGGAGTTAATTACCACCAGATCTGCCTTACAAGAGCTGCTGAAGGAAGTACTAAATATGGAAAGGAAAGACTGTTACCAGCCACTACAAAAACACACGAAAGGCCGGGCGTGGTGGCTCATGCCTATAATCCCAGCACTTTGGGAGGCCAAGGTGGGTAGATCATTGAGGTTAGGAGTTCTAGGCCAGCCTGACCAACATGGTGAAACCCCATCTCTACTAAAAATACAAAAAATTAGCCAGGTATGGTGGCCCGTACCTGTAATCCCAGCTACTTGGGAGGCTGAGGCAGGAGAATCACTTGAACCCGGGAAGCAGAGGTTGCAGCGAGCCCAGATCATGCCACTGCACTCCAGCCTGGGTGACAGAGCAAGACTCCATCTCGAAAAACAAACAAAGAAAAAGAAAAAGAAAAAAATCATTGAAGTACACAGACCATTGACACTATAAAGCAACCACATGAACAAGCCTGCAAAATAAGCAGCTAACATCATGATTACAGGATCAAATCCACACATATCAATACTAACCTCAAATGTAAATGGGCTGAATGCCCCCATTAAAAGATTTAGAGTGGCAAGCTGGATAAAGAACCAAGACCCATTGCTATGCTGTCTTCAAGAGACCCATCTCACAGGCAGTGACACACATAAATTCAAAATAAACGGATGGAGAAAAATTTACCAAGCAAATAGAAAACAGAACAAAGCAGGATGGCAATCCTAATTTCAAACAAGCAGTCTTTAAACCAACAAAGATCAAAGACAAAGAAGGGCATTACATAATAGTAAAGGGTTCAATTCAATAAGAAGACCTAACTTTCTAAAATATGTATGCACCCAACACAGGAGCACTCAGATTCATAAAGCAAGTTTTTAGAGACCTTCAAAGAGACTTAGATTGCCACACAATAATAGTGGGACCCTTCAACACCTCACTGGCAGTATTAGACAGATCACTGAGGCAGAAAATTAACAAAGATATTTAGGACCTGAACTCAGCACTGGACCAAATGGACCTGATAGATATCTACAGAACTCTCCACCCCAAAACAATGGAATATACGTTCTTCTCCTCACCACATGGCACTTACTCTGAAGTCAATCACGTAATTGGAAGTAAAACACTCCTCAGCAAATGCAAAAGAATTGAAATGTTAACAAACAGTCTCTCAGACCATAGAACTATCAAATTAGAATTCCAGACTAAGAAATTCAACAGCCCTTCATGCTAAAAACTCTCAATAAATTAAGTATTGATGGGACTTATCTCAAAATAATAAGAGCTATTTATGACAAACCCACGGCCAATATCATACAGAATGGGCAAAAACTGGAAGCATTCCCTTTGAAAACTGGCACAAGACAGGGATGCCCTTTCTCACCACTCCTATTCAACATAGTGTTGGAAGTTCTGGCCAGGGCAATCAGGCAGGAGAAAGAAATAAACAGTATTCAATTAGGAAAAGAGGAAGTCAAATTGTCCCTGTTTGCAGATGACATGACTGTATATTTAGAAAACCCCATAGTCTCAGCCCAAAATCTCCTTAAGCTGATAAGCAACTTCATCAAAGTCTCAGGATACAAAATCAATGTGCAAAAATCACAAGCATTCTTATACACCAATAACAGACAAGCAGAGAGCCAAATCATGAGTGAACTCCCATTCACAATTGCTTCAAAGAGAATAAAATACCTAGGAATCCAACTTACAAGGGATGTGAAGGACCACTTCAAGGAGAACTACAAACCACTGCTCAAGGAAATAAAAGAGGACACAAACAAATGGAAGAACATTCCATACTCATGGATAGGAAGAATCAATATCATGAAAATGGCCATACTGCCCAAGGTAATTTATAGATTCAATGCCATCCCCATCAAGCTACCAATGACTTTCTTCATAGAATGGGAAAAAAACTACTTTAAAGTTCATATGGAACCAAAAAAGAGCCCTCATTGCCAAGTCAATCCTAAGCCAAAAGAACAAAGCTGGAGGCATCATGCTATCTGACTTCAAACTATACTACAAGGCTACAGTAACCAAAACAGCATGGTACTGAGATATAGACCAATGGAACAGAACAGAGCCCTCAGAAATAATACCACACATCTACAACCATCTGATCTTTGACAAACCTGAGAAAAACAAGCAATGGGGAAAGGATTCCCTATTTAATAAATGGTGCTGGGAAAACTGGCTAGCCATAGGTAGAAAGCTGAAACTGGATTCCTTCCTTACACCTTATACAAAAATTAATTCAAGATGGATTAAAGACTTAAATGTTAGACCTAAAACCATAAAAACCCTAGAAGAAAACCTAGGCAATACCATTAAGGACATAAGCATGGGCAAGGACTTCAGGACTAAAACACCAAAAGCAATGGCAACAAAAGCCAAAATTGACAAATGGGATCTGATTAAACTAAAGAGCTTCTGCACAGCAAAAGAAACTACCATCAGAGTGAACAGGCAGCCTACAGAATGGGAGAGAATTTTTGCAATCTACTCATCTGACAAAGGGCTAATATCCAGAATCTACAAAGAACTCTAACAAATTTACAAGAAAAAAACAAACAACCCCATCAAAAAGTGGGTGAAGGATATGAACGGACACTTCTCAAAAGAAGACATTTATGCAGCCAACAGACACATGAAAAAATGCTCATCATCGCTGGCCATCAGAGAAATGCAAATCAAAACCACAATGAGACACCATCTCACACCAGTTAGAATGGCAATCATTAAAAAGTCAGGGAACAACAGGTGCTGGAGAGGATGTGGAGAAATAGGAACACTTTTACACTGTTGGTGGGACTGTAAACTAGTTCAACCATTGTGGAAGACAGTGTGGCGATTCCTCAAGGATCTAGAACTAGAAATACCATTTGACCCAGCCATCCCATTACTGGGTATATACCCAAAGGATTATAAATCATGCTGCTATAAAGAAACATGCACACATATGTTTATTGTGGCACTATTCACAATAGCAAAGACTTGGAACCAACCCAAATGTCCATCAATGATAGACTGGATTAAGAAAATGTGGCACATATACACCATGGAATACTATGCAGCCATAAAAAAGGATGAGTTCATGTCCTTTGTAGGGACATGGATGAAGCTGGAAACCATCATTCTCAGCAAACTATCGCAAGGACGAAAAACCAAACACTGCATGTTCTCACTCATAGGTGGGAATAGAACAATGAGAACAGTTGGACACAGGAAGGGGAACATCACACACCGGGGCCTGTTGTAGGGTGGGGGGAAGGGAGAGGGATAGCATTAGGAGACATACCTAATGTAAATGACGAGTAAATGGGTGCAGCACACCAACACGGCACATGTATACATATGTAACAAACCTCCACGTTGTGCACATGTACCCTAGAACTCAACGTATATGTATAAAAAAAGCCATAGAATTAAATGGAAATCAAATAACCTGCTCCTGAATGACTTTTGGGTAAGTTATGAAATTAAGGCAGAAATCAAGAAGTTCTTTGAAAATATTGAGAACAAAGATACAATGTACCAGAATCTTTGGGAAATAGCTAAGGCAGTGTTAAGAAGGAAATTCATAGCACTAAATGCCCACATCAAAAGGTTAGAAAGATCTCAAGTTAACAACCTAACATCAGAACTAAAAGAATTAGAGAACCAATAGCAAACAAATCCCAAAGCTAGCAGAAGACGAGAAATAACCTAAATCAGAGCTGAACTGAAGGATATAGAGACATGAAAAACCATTCCAAAGATCAGTGAATCCAGGAGCTGATTTTTCAAAAAAGCTAATAAAATAGATAGACCACTAGCTAGACTAATAAAGAGGAAAAGAGAGAAGATTTACATAAATACAATAAACACAATCAGAAATGATAAGGGGGCTATTACCACTGATGACACAGAAATACAAACAACCATCAGAGAATATTATTCACACCTCTATGCAAGTAAACTAGAAAATCTAGAAGATATGGATAAATTCCTGGACACATATACCCTCTCAAGACAGAACCAGAAAGAAATTGAATCTCTGAACAGACCAATAATGAGTTCTGAAATTGGGGCATAATAAATAGCCTACCAACCAAAAAAGCCCAGGAGCAGATGGATTCACAGCTGATTTTTATCAGGTGTACAAAGAGCTATTTTGATTCTTACTGAAAGCATTTCCAAAAATTGAAAAGGAGGGACTCCTCCCTAACTCATTCTATGGGGCCAGCATCATCCTGATATTAAAACCTGGCAGAAATACAACAAAAAAAAACTTCAGGCCAATATTCTTGATGAATATCAATGCAAAAATCCTCAATAAAATACTGGCAAACTGAATTCAGCAGCACATGAAAAAACTTATCTACCACAATCAAGTAAGCTTCATCCCTGGGATGCAAGACTGGTTCAACATATGCAAATCAACAAATGTGATTCATCACATAAACAGAACTAAAGACAGAAACTACATGGTTATCTTTATAGCTGCAGAAAAGGCTTTCAATAAAATTCAACATCTCTTCGTGTTAAAAACTTTTAGTATATAAGGTATTGAAGGAACATACCTCAAAATAATAAGAGCCATCTATGACAAACACAGCCAACATCATACTGAATGGGCAAAAGCTGAAAGCATTCCCCTTGAAAAACTGTCACAAGACAAGGATGCCCTCTCTCATCACTCCTATTCAACATAGTATTGGAAGTTCTGGCCAGGGCAGTCAGGCAAGAGAAAGAAATAAAGGGCATTCAAATAGGAAGAGAGGAAGTCTAGCTATCCCTGTTTGCAGATGACATGAAACTATATCTAGAACACCCCATCATCTTAGCCCAAAAGCTTCTTAAGCTGATAAGCAGCTTCAGCAAAGTCTCAGGATACAAAATTGATGTGTAAAAAGTGCCACCATTCCTGTACACCAACAATCAAGCCAAGATCCAAATCATGAACAAACTCCCATTCACTATTGCCACAAAAGGAATAAAATACCTAGGAATACAGCTAACTAGGGAGGTGAAAGGTCTTTACAAGGAGAACCAGAAATCACTGTTCAAAGAAATCAGGGATGATACAAATGGAAAAACATCCCATATTCTTGGATAGGAAGAATCAATATTGCTAAAATGGCCCTACTGCCCAAAGTAATTTGTAGATTTATAGATTCAATGGTATTCCCATTAAACTATCACTGACCTTCTTCAAAGAACTAGAAAAACTATTTTAAAATTATGTGGAACCAAAAAAAGAAGCCTAAATAGTCAAGGCACTCCTAAGCAAAAAGAACAAAGCTGGAGGCATCATGCTTCCCAAATTCAAACTATGCTACAGGACTACAGTAACCAAAACAGCATGATACTGGTACAAGAACGGACACATAAACCAATGGAACAGAATAAAGAACCCAGAAATAAGGCAGCACACCTACGACTATCTCATCTTCAACAAACCTGAAAAAACAAGCAATAAGGAAAGTATTCCCTATGCAATAAATGATGCTGAGATAACTGGCTAACCATATATAGAGGACTGACACTGGACCCCTTCCTTACATCATATACAAAAACTAATTCAAAATAGATCAAAGACTTAAATGTGAAATCCAAAACTATATAAACCCTTGAAGGCAACCTAGGCAATACTATTCAGGACATAGGCAGGAGGAAAGATTTCATGATGAGGACACCAAAAGCAATTGCAACAAAAGCAAAAATTGACAAATGGGATCTAATTTAACTTACGAGCTTCTGCACAGCAAAGGAAACTAACAACAGAGTAAACAGGCAACCTACAGAATGGGAGAAAGTTCTTGCAAGCTATGCATCTGACAAAGGTCTAATATCCAGCATCTATAAGGAACTTAAACAAATTTACAAGAAAAAGACAACCCCATGAAAAAGTGAGCAAAGGACACGAACAGACAGTTTTCAAAAGAAGACATACATGTGGCCAACAATCATATGAAAAAGAGCTCAAAATCAATCATTGGAGAAATGGAAATCAAAACCACAATGAGATACTATCTCACACCAGTCAGTATGGCTACTATTAAAAAGTCAAAAAATAACAAATGCTGCCGAGGTTGTGGAGAAAAGGTTGGTCGCTAACCCCTGAGCTCAAGGGATCAGCCTGTCTCCGCCTCCCAAAGTGCTAGGAATACAGTCCTGAGCACTGTACCCCGCCCTTCAACTTATTTCTTGTTCTGCGATTTTCCTTTTCATTTCACGCTGCAGTTTTATCGTCTCTTTTTTAAGGTTCTCTGCTTTTATTAGGTTCATGTTTTCATTATGTTCTTCCACAATATGAAAACTTCCTATGGACATTTCTTCTGTTTCTTTGGCTATCTTTCCTCTAGATAGAATTTGCCATCTATGGCATACATTACTAGTAGCCTACTCAGTGTCCATTCCTCCCTATTTACTTATTTCCTTAACACTCAGTTTTATTCAGTACAGTAATGTATCCAGCTTCAGGGCAACATTTCTCAGATTCTCATAGCTAGTGGTGACTAATGCCTTTCTTTTAGTTTCCTGCCGGCATAGGGACATTTAAATTAAACTTTCCCATATTCCACATTTTTTCTAGTGCAGATGTACTAGTGTGTTGGTTCACCTTTCTTTGTTTGAAAGTCTTAGAATAACTTTTTAAAAACTTTTCTCTCACGTCTATTGCATTGTGTGTGTGTGTACGTGTGTGTGTGTCTGTGTGTGTGTTGGGGAGTTTGGACTATAGATTATGTTTACTGCAAGGGATCAAGACAAGGGTATTCAAGGAAACCTCTCTCTCTCCCTCTCTCAGGTTGCACATTTTGAATTGTATCACATGAATCTCTTCCTTTTCTTTTGATTGAGTCCTAGGTATTTTGACTGGTTTGGTCCTATTTGTTATTCTATCATTACGGTTGGAGAAAAGGAAAGTCTCAGATGTTTTTATTCTACCATTTTAACTTGGAAGTCTGTACAAGTACTTTAACTAAATTTTAATCAAAGTAATACAAGCAAATGGTTACAAATTAAATCTTGCAAAAATATTGTGATAAGAAGCAACTGAGCTCAGCTCCAGTGTGGCTTAACCTAAATCTTACTCCCTGGAGGCTTTTTTTTTCTTTTTCTTTGTAAGGGGAGGAGACATTTACATACTGTGAAATCCACACATCTTAAGTGTAAAGTTTGATGAGTTGTGACAATTGCAAGTATTCCTATAACCCTGTCTATTAAAATATAGAACATTTTTATCACCACAGAAAGATCCTTTATGTAATAACTCAGTTAATTCCATTGCACCTCATCCCCATCCCATAGGCAATCACTGTATGGTTTTCTTTCACCTGAGATTAGTTTGTCTATTGTGGAAATTCATATCAATTGAATCATACAGCATGCACTCTTATGTCTAGCTCCTTTCACTAAGCATAAAAGTCTGACAGTTCGTTCATTTTGTAGAATGTATCAGTGGTTTGTTCTTTTTTGTTGCTGAAGAGTATTCCATTGTCTGTTTATATTACAATCGTTTTTATCCATTCTCATTTTTTTAGGTTGTTTTCATTTTTGAGCCATTATGAATAAAATGAAACTACTATGAACATTCTTTACATTTTCTATGTTCTTATGTTTTCATTTTTCTTGGTAAATACCTGAAAGTGGAATTTTTAGTCATAGAGTAGATGTATTTTTTCGGGGGGAGAGGAGGGTAGTGGGACACAGTCTCACTCTGTTTCTCAAGCTGGAGTGCAGTGGCTCAAGCTCGGCTCACTGCAACTTCCACCTCCTGGATTCAAGCAATTCTCATGCCTCAGCCTCAGGAGTAGCTGGAATTACAGGCGCACACCACCATGCCTGGCTAATTTTTATATTTTTAGTAGAGACGGGGTTTCACCATGTTGGCCAGGGTGGTCTCAAACTCCTGACCTCAGGTGATCTGCCCACCTCGGCCCCCAAAGTGCTGAGATTACAGGTGTGAGCCACCACGCCCAGCAAAATAGATGTGCTTTTAACTTTATGAGAAACTATTAGAACAATTTCGACACTGGCTATACCATTCTACAGTACCTGCAGCAATGTATGAGACTTTTGATTGTTTCACATCCTCAGCAGTATCTGGTGTTGTCAGGCTTTTTCACCTTTGCCGTTTTAATGACTGTGTGATATATGCCATTGTGATTTTAATTTGTATTTCCCTAATGACTGATATTAATCACTTTCTCATGTGCTTATTAACCATTTCTGTGCCTTTTTACATAAAAAGGCTGTTCAAGGTTTTTTGGCTGATTTTTTTATTGGGTTGTTTTTCTTTCTATTATTGAGTTGTAGAAATTGTTTATATATCCTGGATACAAGTCTTTATCAGATATAGACATTACAAATATTTTCTTCCAGCCTGCAGTTTCCATATGTTTTCTTAATGGTGTCTTTGGATGAGCAGAGACTTACACTTTCATGAATTGTAAGTCTACCTTTTCTATTTTATGGATAATGATTCCTAGTTAAGAAATTTTTACTTAACCCATGTTTTCTTCCTGAAGATTTTTGCTTTTATAATTTGGTCTATGACATATTTCAAGTTAATTTTGTGTAGAATGTAAGGAATGGGTCTAGGTTCATATTCTTATATGTATATGTGTGTGTGTATACAAGTATATGTATACATATATCTATATATATCTATAAATGGCTATACATATGTAGATCGCTGTAGACATGTATAGATATATCTGACCATATATACCAGTTTCAGCACTGTTTGTTGAAGGGACTTTCCTTTCCCTATTGAATGGCTTTGACAGCTTTGTCAAAGATCAGTACCACAGTGTCTTGATTACTGAAGCCTTATAGTAAGTTTGAAAGCATTAGAGTTTGCTTTGTTCTCTTTCAAAACTTTTGGCTACGTTAGGTCTGTTACATTTCATGTAAATTTTAGAACCAGTTTATCAAATTCTAGAGAAAGATCTGCTGGGATTTTGATTGGGCTTGCACTGAATTTGTTGATCAAGTTTAGAAGAGTAGACATTTTATCAGTATTAAGTCTTTGACAACACATAGACGTGGGAGATTTATTTCTTTATATCTTCATTAACTTTTCCTAGTAATGTCATTTTCAGTGTAGAGGTCTTGAATATATTTTGTTAAATTTAACCTAGGTATTTTATGATTTTTGATGCTATTGAAAATTGTATTGTTCATTTTATTTTCCAATTATTTGTTGTTTAATGTGATGGGCAATTTTGTGTGTCAGTTTGGCTCTTAGTCAATCACTAATCTATGTGTTACTATAAAGGTATTTTGTAGACTTGATTAACATCTATAATCAGTTTACTTTCAGTGAAAAGAGATTATCCTTGCTAATCCGGGTGGGCCTGATCTAATCTGTTGAAAGGCTTTAAGAGTAGAGCTGAGATTTCCTTGAGGAAGAAGAAATTCCTCCTGTGGACCAAAACTTCAGTTCCTGCCACAGCGTTTCAGCCTGCCGTGCTGATCCTGTCCTGTGAATTTCCAACTTACCTAGCCAACCTCAACAATCATGTAAGCCAATTTCTTGCAATAAATTTCTTTATGTATATCCTACTGGTTCTGTTTCTCCGAGACAACCCTAACTCTGAGATCTTTAAGATATAAAAATAAAAGTGATTTTTTAATATTGATCCTTCACCCTCTTATTTAATAGTTCTGGCAGTTTTTGGTAAATACATGATTTTTTACCTGTATAATCATATCATCTGTAGTAAAAGACAATTTCACTTCTTCCTTTCCAATCTTATGGCTTTTAAAACTTTTCTCTTTTACTATAATCAAATTAAGTATCCACTTTTATGTCTGGTAGTAATTCTTGCCTTGAAATCTACTTGGTCTAATTAATAAAACCACTCTAGATTTCTTAAAATTAATTTTTATGTCATATATCTTTTTCCATTCTTTACGCTATGTACCAAGGGATTTCTGGCATCTGAACTTTATTTAGCAGGAACCACCATTGTGGTTTGTTTATAAGTATAGCAAGCAATTAGAATCACATATATTCTCTCCAAACTGAAGACGGAATTCCATTTCTGTGATACACGAACCTTTATTAAGACATGACTAGGTGATGAATTTAATTGACATTGTATATCAGCTATTTTCATGGTTAAATCTCAAATCTGTTCATTGGCTTTTATAGCTCTGTGGCTTTAAGAGATGAGAGATTATTTTAGCAAAGTGATAGGCATTCCTTAAGTTGCATTTTTACCTTTCACTGAGAACGTAGGGACCTGATTAAGGTATTCCTTTCTTTTAACATACCTGAGACTTTCAGAAGTAGCTGGTAGTTCTTGAATTCCCCACCCCCTTCATACTGTTTAAAGCCTTGCCCTCTGAGGGCAGTGGATCACAGGTGAACAATATGATTAACTGTTTGCCTTCATCTCCAGCTAGGCCAAATTTTCTTACTGATTCCTGGAAGTTTGTTTCCTGGAATCTGATTTAATTATAGAATAAGCTAAGATACTTAGATGCAAACAGAAGAAACTGAGTATCTATCCTAAACAGGAAAGGAATCTATTGAAAGGAACTTGTATAGCTCACAAATGTGATAAAAATTATAGAACAAAGTTCAAGAAGCAGGCAGACTCAAGCAGGAAATATGACCACTGTCTTTTAGCAGGAATAGGCCTTTTGTCACCACTAGATATTATTCTAGCTACCATTAGTAAGTTATTTCTGCCCCTTCATTCTTATAACATTGACTTTGGATTCAAAATCCTGGATAACAGCATTCAGTGGCAAAATTTAGATCCCAGCCCATATTGCCTCTAGAGGAGGATTTATCCATTTGTCTTCCATATTTGAAGGTGTTGAACCAAGTCCAACCAATACTGCATACACAAGGAATATTCCCTAAAAATGGAAGAAGGCTGGATGATGAACAGCCAAAGCAAAACACTAACAAATCTAAATGAGCCAACAACTTTCTGCTATGCTCTGAAATTCTGAAAATGCATTTATTCTGATCTGCAATTGTTTGGTAACTTTTCTGGGCAAGATGTCTAGTTTGTTTGCTGCCCCCCTTGCCTCAACCTTTTAATTGCTTTTTTGTTTGCTATTAGTGCACTGATGAGGTTAATGCCAGTCTGATTCTCATGCCTTTGCCAGTGAGCTGGCTCTTTGTTTTTCCTTTCTTTCTTAAAAATGAGATGATCTTTATTTATTCTTTGGGGTTCTGAAATTTTCTAAGGAAGAGTCTTTTTTCATTCATCATACCAAGCATTTCATGGACTCCTTCCATCTCTAGAATAGTGGTGTTCTTCAGCTCTTTGATTATTACATTTTCCTTTATCTTTTCGTTTCCACATCTCTGAAACTCCTAGTAATCAAATATTGTTCTTTCTAGAGGTTCCCTGTTTGAATTTGTTGAATCTTCGCTTCAATGGGTCAACCCTTTCTTCCTGTTCTTTTCACTGTTGTGAGTTTATTCCTTTCTGGGTGTTTTTTTCTGTTGTTTGAAAAATTTTTCCTTGTTTGATTCATCTTTTATTTTTAAATTGTTTTCTTTCTTACTTAGAATTTTTTTAAATCTGTCAATTTTTTGCTAATTTTTCTGCCAGATTTTCTCATAACATAGAAAGTGTTTTCCTAACTAGAAATTTGTTATTTGATTTTTCTTCTATTTTTTGACATCCTGTATTTAATAATCATTCTGATATTTAGTAACTTGAGTGCCCAGCACTAATTATTAGATACACTACCCTTTCTTAATGATTTGTGTTGTTTTAGAATTATATATATTATATATATATTATTATATATTATGGAGTACACTACTCTACTTTTTTTTTTTTTTTTTTTTTGAGACGGAGTCTCACTCTGTCACCCAGGCTGGAGTGCAGTGGCGTGATCTTGGCTCACCACAACCTCTGCCTCCCGGGTTCAAGCAATTCTCCTGCCTCAGCCTCCCGAGTAGCTGGGGTTACAGGTGCGTGCCACTGTGCCCAGCTAATTTTTTTGTATTTTTAGCAGAGACAGGGTTTTGCCATGTTGGCCAGCCTGGTCTTGAACTCCTGACCTCAGGTGATCCACCTGCCTTGGTCTCCCAAAGTGCTGGGATTACGGGCATGAGCCACCACACCACGGCATACTCTGTCACTTTTATAACAATTATACACTGTGAGGTTTTTTTTTTTTTTTTAGATTTTAAATAATCACTGGGGACTTTCTCTGACACAAGTTCCTTTGCAGTCCTCTTCAGTAGAGGCCGCTTGTTCATTTTTTCCATACCTCATGAACCTTCGGGGCATTATGTGTGTAAATGCCCTCCTTGTGCCTCCTTGATACTATCAAAACATCTCCACCTCAGTCTTCAAAGCCCACGGCTTCTTTGATGCTCCTACACCATTTGACTGTATCTTTCAATGTTCCTTCTTAGTGTGATTTTCTAATTCCTCGTCACTCCCTGTCATTTATTGAAGTCTTGAGAACACCTAAATCAATCTCTTCTTCTCCAGTTCTACTGCTGCCATAATTCTCCTGGAACAACATCCATGTTAATAGTATATTTGACACCTTGGCCTCCAGCTTCCTGGCCTTCCTCATTTCCAATCATAATTACATCCATCCTACCTAAGCTGCTCACCTCGTGGCCACACATTGCTCTGGAATAGTGCAGGCCAACAGGACTTCCTGCAATGATGAAAATGTTCTATAGCTGTGTAAGTTCACTGTCAACACAAATATTTAATGTTTTCTCCGTTCTCTTCACATTTCTGCCTCTATCAGCTGATGATCTCACTTATACTTCATTGAAATGATAAAAGAAATAAGAGAAGAGCACCTTCATTTTCAAAATCACTACCCAATCTAGTAATCTGTCTCCACTTGAACTTCTTTGCTTCACCTCTTGCTAGTGGGAAGAAATGTCGACTTTCAACCCAGAGGCCAAATCCTCCACTTTATCCTTTGGATCACATCACCTCCAGCTTAACAAATGAAATCACTCTTCAAACACTTCCCTCTTTTCTTTATCAGTACACCAGCATTCTTAAGTTATCTATTATCTTAAATAAACAATTCTCTTTAGCCTTTGTGTCTCATTCCAGTTTTTGTGATAATTCTTTGGGACCTTTTGCTGCTGTTACTGTCTCATCCTCTATTTATGTATTTAGCTACTGATATCAATTTATTAAGCTAGTTGACTTAAGTACCTGCAATGACGACCTCAACCTCTACTCCTGGCTCAATACTGATGAAGTAATCTGCGTAGTTTCCAGGGAACTGTTAAAGTTAATGAGTGCTTGGGGATTCTCATCTGGAAACTATTCCGATGGTTAGAGCATTCGCCGTAAGAAATTTTTCTTGTAGTGATTCTTTGATTCTTTGATCTGTCCCTTCACTTTAAGTTTTTCCTGTGTACCTCTAATCAAGTCAACACAAACCATCTCCAGGGATTTTACTTTGCTACTGGTTAGATAATTCTAGTTTGGTGAGTTGCCACCCCTAGTTCCACAAGGGTCTCTTCTGTCTTCAAAACCCATGGCTACAGTGTCACTTCCTGACTGACTTGTTCCTCAGGGAGAAATACTGGCGGTGAACCCACAGGAACCTGTGGGTCCATAGCTCTGCTGAAGCTGCAACCAAGTCAAAGTCCACCTATTTCTTCTTAAGCCTATGCCAACTAAAGTTTCTCCTGACCAGTAGGCAAAAAGTACTCACTTTCTGGCTCAAAAAAGGAATGCTAAGTTGCCAAATCCAGTGGATGTGATTTGGCATTCATTTTACTCATAGCCATTTAATCATTTCATTCAACTCAATCCCAACCTTTGAAATAATTAATTACTCCCTCCTTGTAAAATGCTTCTGACTGTGCTCTTATTACACTCCATTCTTACTTTCTTCCCACCTCCTTGTTTACCAGTTTCAGTCTCTTGCTTGCTCTTGAATGGACCTGGCAACTGATTTCCTCTGCTGATATTCCCTGTCTAGGTGATATTTCAGATACTTATAATATGTTTAATACCTGCTGGCACGAGTTCTAGTTTTTCTTAATCTTTTTTTTTCCAAGTTGTCTTTGCTACCTTGGAATCAATTAGACTGTAAGTAACAGAACTTGCAGCCAACAGTGGGTTAAAAAATACGAGAACACAGAAGTAGGGCTGTGTATTGGTAATGGTTCTAAGCAGTAGGCAACAGAATTAACTGTGCTTGTTTCCTCAATAAGATGTTTGTGGAAGGATAGGAGAAAGCATACAAAATCATTGGAAGGACTGGGGGAACAAAGGCTGAGGCTTAGGAAAAATCTCCCAGAGTCATTCTCTAAAGCTACTGATTTTCTTCACCACTGCCACCTTCAGATCAGGCTACCTCTGTTTAACTACTCTACTTAACTCTATTGCTACCCTCTGAAGAGATACCCCACCCTTTCCTGTTTCCTTATGTAGTTCTATTCCAACTCAGTCATCTTATGGCTGTGTATGTTGCAGAAATGAAGTCATGTTTCTTTATGCTTGGGGCAAAGAAACGTAGGAAAGGTAGTTTTGTTTCTATATTGGCAAGGCAAGATTCGTAACATAGGGGACTATTAAAATCTAAAGAAGCAGTTCAAAATATGCTGGGCAGGCAGAAACGACAAACGTCCACTATAGAGGGGTTGGAAGGCATTGTTTGCACAGGCTTTTCATTTCTCTATGATTTCTCTTGGTGTGTGCTCATATTTCCTTTTGGATGGCTTCACTGGAAGAGCAACAGTGTTCTAATCAGTTGAGACAACACCTTTGTGAAAGTCTACTTGGTGTCAGGCACTGTTCTAGCAGATGACCTCTGCTGAACAGAGAGTCAAGAGAGAATGTCCCAGCTAACTAACATCTAAAGAAGAGTAAGGGCTTTTTCTTTTTTTTCTTTCCTCTGAAGCACCTAGCAAAATGTGCATTCTTCTGAAC
Source organism: Gorilla gorilla gorilla (assembly GCF_029281585.2). Classification (NCBI taxonomy): domain Eukaryota; kingdom Metazoa; phylum Chordata; class Mammalia; order Primates; family Hominidae; genus Gorilla; species Gorilla gorilla. The sequence continues at coordinate 132,449,009 of NC_073228.2, forward strand.
TAAATCACTGAACTTTTCCTGAAACAGTCACTCTGGAAAGCAAGTGGAGGAAGCTGATTGGTTTAAGCCAGTTGTGGACTACTGCTGGCCTGGGTGAAGTGAGCTTCCCTTGGAGTACATAAGTTATTTGTGGAAGGAGCAAAACAGTAAAACAACAGGGAAGAAATGAATGCTGGGTGAACCCAAAGAGTAAATGTCCACTGCACTAATTCTCTTTATCATTCTGGATGAACTTGAGAATTTCATTGACTTCTATAGAAATTGCATTATTCCAGCAAATAATCTTGGATGACTTATCATCTTTATAAAATTTATTCTTCTCATTCCAGAATGACAAGTATGTCTTCACTGAAGTTATTATTTGTTATTGTTCATGAAAGTTTTATGGTATCTTTCAGATATGTTTTTGAGCAAGAGTTTTCATCAAATAGTTTTAGTATTGTTATGGTGAAAACAATTTTCTAAGAATATTTCCTTTGTGATATGTCTGAATATTTTCAATCTACTTTTTTAAATCAAAAAATTCTTATTTAATTATAAATAATTTCATAAATCTTGTTCATTTATCAAAGATCTTGCCATTGAAAAATACATTTTACATTTAATTTTTAGATATTGCAAATAATTCATTGTTTTTCATTTCTTTTTTTTTTTTTTTGAGACAAATTTTCTCTCCTGTTGCCCAGGCTGGAGTGCAATGGCGTGGTCTCAGCTCGTGGTCTCACTGCAACCTCTGCCTCCCAGGTTCAAACGATTCTTCTATCTCAGCCTCCCAAGTAGCTGAGATTACAGGTGCCCGCCATCATGCCCGGCTAATTTTTGTATTTTTAGTAGAGACAGGATTTCATCAGGTTGGCCAGGCTGGTCTTGAACTTGACCTCAGGTGATCTGCCCACCTTGGCCTCCCAAAGTGCTGGGATTACAGACATGAGCCACTGTGCCCGTCCCTGTGTTTTATTTCTAAAAGATAATTTTTAAGTTTTCATTCATATGTTATTAAAATGCCACTAAATACTAGAGCAGTATATAGCAGGTATGATACTTTTGCTATTTATTTTATTATACCAATGGAAAATTAAAAATTTAATAAGTTTACTTATGTTATTTCAGTACCAAATAAAAAATGTAAATTGACTGATTTTGTAACTATAGTTAAGGATGCATTTCCACTTTTTAAAATGAGTACTTTAAAAATAAACAGTGATCATTGAATGAAAAAACATAATATTTTAAATTTTGTATATTTGATAAGTACTGTCTGAAAAGACTTCCTAATGTGGAAAAATCCTTCCATCCAGAATTTAAATAATTACATTAAATATGAATATAGTCATTGTTATCACTCTCTAAATATTGAACTGCTGAATTTTACTTTTAGAGGAAATGTATGAAATTTCTATTTTAGCCTCTTTCTATAACTGGTAGAAGCAAGGGTAAGATTTTAAAGGATATATTAGTCTTCTTCAACATTGGCATGTATTATAACTTTAACTTTGGTATTACTAAAACATTCATCAAGAAAATGCATATTTTCCACTTTCTAAGTCATCTAATTTACTTAAAGAAGCCAAACCTTTTGTCATATGAAAAAACTTTAAAATACTACACTTCTATATTCTTTTATCTTTGCATGCCTTTTCCAAACCAGTTTTTGGTTATTAAACTAGCACAATATGCAGGAAATCGATTTAATTTTTTCTGAACCATGTAAATATAATAAAACCCTCATTATATATTGAAAAAGAACAAATAAATAATAAGCAACTTTTACTTTTTTTCCCCATCTACCAAAGGAATTTCTCAGTTGATTCAATAAATTGTATTTCCTTAGGAAAAACTAAAATACATGCGAGTGGTAAAGAGACTTATATCTTTAATTTTTCCTCAAATTTTTTTATTATGGATTTGTTTGAATTTCTTTTACACAGCTCTCCTTTTCTTTTTATTTCTGTCTCCCTTTCCTTCATCCCTCTGAAATAGTGAAAATCTCAGGAAAGTAAAGTCATACGGTTTCAAATTTCCCATCTTTAAACTATATTAAGCAATTTATGGGGTAGATATTTTGAAGCCAATTGCCATAGTACATTTAAGATTCTTGGATGAAGAAGCCTTTTATAAATAAGAAGATTTTCCCTTTCAAATGTAGAATGGCTCCTTTTTCACTATGAAGAGAAATGTAAGCAATTCTTTTAAAGGACGTTCATTATAAAGGAACTTGTTTCTTGAATGTCTGTCCTTCCCGAATATATAAAGCAGGTAAAATTCTTTTCTGTAAATTTTTGTTATACTTGCACCTATACCTTTTTAGTGATTTTTTTATGGTTAAGTTGATATCTTTTAAGTTTTATTGAATAATTTTAAAAATTTAATTCTTTTAGTGTTTCAAAAGAACAACATAGAGGTGGCTGCAACCTTTAGTGTTCACTAGATTTGTTTATTTTTTTCATTGAAAAAATGATCTTGAAACATTGCGACCTTCTTTCATGCAATGATTTTTTATGATGACCTTGGAACTGATACAAAAACAGATCACCATTGATTTCCCTAGAGTGATAACCATAGTGCTTCTCTACTTTTTCTCTCTCTTGCCTAAACATTGCTTTGCAGAATTTTCAGTATCTTAACTCTCCATTTTTTGGCCTTATTTCAAATTCACTTTTCTCCAAACTGGATACTCTACCTAGCCTCCTCAGCAACCCTCATTTCATAGTAAGTCCCATGTTTATATAGATACATTTTTATAGAGAACCAGATTAAAGAAGTTATATTCCTCACTCTCAGCTCAGAGATGAGCTTTATAGCTTCTAAAATAAAACCCTAACTTTTTGGATTGTATTAAAAGACTACCATATGTCATATTTGGGAATTCCTTTGTCTTAGATATTCTGCTCTGTCAAATAAATCAGATTTTTCTGTAGTCCTGAATATTACTGTTCAATTATAGCCATTATCATCATCATTAATCACTAACATGAATCTCTGCAGTCACGCTATTACTGTCCCATCTCCAAACTTCTGTATGTGTCGCATTACCTAGAGTATAACTTTTCTTCTTTCTCTAGAAAAATGCATCTAAAAATATATGTACTCTATATTATCTATGTCGGCTAATTTCTTTACTATTTTCTCACTAGCATAAACACTTAGACAAAAAACCAAAACCAAAAACAAAAACAAAACCCTTTCCACCAACCTCTGCCCACCATGGGTTGGAACTGGAACTAAATTGTTATGTTCCCCTCACTCCACAGAAGAAGACAGCTAGCTGCAGGGGTCCCTGTGCTGGCCAAGCTAGTGAGCCTGTGGGGAGGCTGGTCCGAGGAGAAAGTGGGCCAGCTCCCATGACCTCGCCTCACTCCCTCAACATGGGACACTTTGTATAGATGTGTAATGTATATGTATTTTTTTTTAAGTGACCTCCTCTCCTTCTGCAGACCCCACATGACCATAAGCCTCAGGACTTTCCACCACCTTGCTCCACAGATCCTGCTAGGCCCAACCTGGGCCTCATCCCATGTTGCTTGGTCTCTGGCTGATCCTGGGGCTTTGTCTTCCTCTTGTCAGTTCTTTTGGTTGTGTTTTTTGTTGTTTATTTTTTAAAGCTCAAAAAATAATAAAAGACTTGGAGGAAGGGTAAAAAAACAAAAATCCCTTTCCTAAGACCGTAATTAGTTTGCACTTGCTTATAGATTACTTCTTATATGTGTATTTATATAATCATGTTTTTTAATGATGGAAGCGAGATCATCTGTCACTTTGGATGCAAATTAAAAAACAATCCAGTAGTCCCTTTCTCATGAATTCTGATACCATGCACTATCTTCTGTGCCTCTTTCCTAAATTATGTTAGTCTTTTCTGTGGCTTATCTAGACAAATGTAAAACTGTTGTAATACATTGGAACTTTAATTTGTTAAAAAGTGAGAAAATGAAGTAAACAAGCGCTTGAGTGTAAAAAACTGTTAACACCATGAGGGATTTCCCAGTGGAGTCACACAAGGACTTATGGTTCAAGGTTTAAAATCTAATAGCATGAGTAATGAAGCAAAAGTGATCTATGTTAAATATATTTACACTTTTATGAAATGTAAGCTTGGATAACGTAGAGTTCATAAACTAAATAGCAAAAGATAATTCCAAGATGAAATCATTTTATTACATAGGAACGCTTAATTTGTCAACTTTGAAATCCCAGAATGCTGTCTTTTTATTTTTCAGAATCTGTTTGCTTGTTTTGGTGTTTAGCCCAATGAAAGATATCTCAGGAGATCGTATTTTATAAGTGAATGCAAACATATGAAGCAACTTGATGGTTTGGAGTTTATATTTAAACAAATTTGTGTTATCCTGGTTTAATTATGTTACCCATAATGTAGACAAGTCTTATTTTTATTAAAGAAAAAAGAAAAAAAGCTAGTCTCAGAAGCACAGAAACTAGAACTGGTGAGTCACATGAATCTATAGAATCAGCTCTGCTAATTCCATACAGATGTCCTAGTGCATTCCTGTAAATTTTCAGACTGAAAAGGAAATGTTAGTTACACCCTTCCCCTTTACAGCCCAGGGTAAAATATTTCACATATTGTACATATGTTTTGCTAGCAGAAAAAAAATTACAAAAATTAAGAAGTAGTTATTTTGGGGTTAGTATTTTACCATTAATATTAAAAAACAAGTGTATTTAAAACCACGATTTTAAATGAAAGCACACAATCTCTTTGCAGACATCAGTCCCTATATTTCAAGTATAAAAGTATAGTTTGTATCCATTTCTAACATGCCAAATAATATAGTTGTCATGTGGTTATGTTTACTGTAACCACAAGAAGATAGATATGATTGCTCTTCATAGATACTGACAAGGGTAAAAACATCTGTGGAAGGAATTCCGCAGTGACTAGGATAGTGCTGCCTGATCTCTTGGCTGGTATTTCTGTATTCTCCAGACCAATAAATGCAAAATGGCTTATTAGCTAATAGGCCCATCTGCAGATGGACCAGTGGGCTCGTGGCTCTGGGTCAGGTATTGAAGAAATATTTGGTACCCTCATATTTTTGCTTTGACGGGGGATTTAGAAATCATCTAGTCCAGGGGAGGCAAATACATAGTACGGCTGTTGACCATTCCCCTCCAATAGTCTTCTCCACCAAGCCTGAACTTGACTCTCAAATCTTTCTCAATATATTATTATGGATAACCATTACTACTCAAATAGAAATGCCACATGTCATGAAGATTGTTTATCTTCCCTGATTTAGTTCAGCTCTCTAATTTTTTTTTTTTTTTTGAGACAGGGTCTCACTCTGTCAACCAGGCTGGAGTGCAGTGCAGTGGTGAGATTACAGCTCACTGCAACCTCCACTTCCCGGGCTCAAGCGTTCCTCTCACCTCAGCCTCCTGAGTAGCTGGGATTACAGGCAGGCCACCATACCTGATTACTTTGTATTGTGTTTTTGGTAGAGACAAGGTTTCACCATGGCCCAGGCTGCCTCAAATTACTGAGCTCAAGCTATCTGCCTGCCTCGGCCTGCCAAAGTGCTGGGATTACAGTCCTGAGCCATCACTGCGCCTGGCTGCTCTTTCATTTTTTGATGAGTAAACTGAGGCTCAGATAAGCTAAGAGATTGGTCAGAAAGAGACCGACCACTTGGCTATTAAGTGGCATGAATGGAATCTGAGTCTCTGAATTTAGTCCTGAAGACTTACACATCAACAGTGCTCCTGTGGGTAAGACATGGGATTTCCCTAATAATCATTAGTGAGTCAACTAATATCCGAAGGCAACTGAGACCTGGAATCCTGTGCTAAAATGCTCAGCTGTGGGGTAAACCATCAAGGTAGCTTTGGACCCATGAATAGAACCATGAATCTGGAACCTGGTATCAGAAACTAAACTCCTGTGGTTTTCAAGAGGTGTAGTGGTAGGCAGGGCAGATGGCTCTGAGTCATGGTTAAAACATTCAGAGACATGTAGATGGTAAGTCTTGGAAGCAGAGAAATGAAGGGCAGTTTACAGGTTCTGTTTGAAGGACTTGCAAAAGGGACTGTGTTTATAGCACAATGTTTAGAGATAATGCAGCAGGAGCTGAAAGAGATGCTTGTTCCAGTTATCCAGTTTGTTTGAGAAGCTTGTCAACAGGAAACAGTGATTTGCTCTGCACATATGTTTAGATTGGAGAAACATTAGCAGTAAGACTTGCAAGAAGGTGCTGGGCAGCACAGTTTCAAAAATTGAAATAAGCTAAAGCAGGTTAGTATAGGGGTGATGTGTGGCTAAACAATCCTTCCAAACCTTAGCAGATGTCACCGGCCAACAGAATTCTCAGTTATCAGTAGCCACCTGGCTGACTCAGGAAAGGCCCTGGATATATGGCTCAGCGTGTCTTGCATCTGAACCTCTTGTGGAGCAGGATGCTGGAGGAGACTTGGAATTGGCTTGCTCTTCACCGCCAATCCAAGGCCTTTGCCAGAGATCACATCCCTGACCTGAAGTTATTGAGCCCTTGGCGATCATCAAAAACATACATCTAGAAGAGCCAGTATAGATAGAACAACTTCACAATCATATTAAGCCTGCTTTGGACTTCGGGAGTTTGAAATATCCTATCATTTGTCTTGGTTATCACAAGAAGTTAGGGTGAGGATGCAATGCATTTTATGACAGTGTGCACTGGTCTCTTTACATTACCATCTTTCTACATTTACAGGAGTTAGAAATCTGGAGGAAAGGTATTCCCTTCAATGCTGCACATGGGTGTTAGCTGGGAACACTGGGGAGGCACTAAACTGTCAGATGAAAAAAAGCGTGACAAGGAGACTGGCTCCAAACCCTGATCCCCTCCTCCCTCTTGAATCCAGGTGCTGCCCACCCTACCTGCATGGCAGGTATACCTTCCCCAGTTTACACTTCTGAAGGTTTTGCTGAACCTAATCAGGCAAGGCTAGACAGTAGAATAAACAGACATTCAGAAATAGTCACACACTCCACCCTGTAAGAGAGTGGGAGATTTGGAGGGTGAGCAGACTATGAGTCTGCTAGGTGCCACAAGAAAATATTACAGTCTCCTTAACCAGAAGAAACTACAGTCAAATACATTGAGTCTTCCCAGAACAAGATTGGAGGAAGAGGCTATGGTTGTACCTTAAGCTAATAATCAGATTTTATTTTGTTGAACCTTCTGGATGGACTTTTGGTTTTGCAGATTAAGGTCAGTGTATGGAGCACACTCTGAGAAAAGCTCTATGGGGATGGATTGAGAGGGGCTGAGAGATACACAGAAATGTGACAAATCCTTTAGACAGTCAAGCTTTAGGGGAAATAGTGATATTGTATCAGTCAATACTTTCTGGCAAAGAACAGATGGCATATCCAAATTAGGGTAATTTGAAGAGAATATAATAAAAGGACTGTGAAGGCAGCATGTAGGAAAACTATAAGAGATACTGTAGAATCCCTGCACTAATAAGAAAAAGACATCATTGTCATTCCTAGATCTGAAGAGCAGGACTTGTTCAAAAGCTAGAGTCAGCAGGGCCTGTGATGAGAAGGCTGCCTACAAGGGATGAAACCTCTGTGGTGGAATGAAGACGACCCAGGACAATCCTGCAGGATATAGACCAGGGGATCTCAACCCTGCTCTTGCTCCTGCTACAATTTGCCATTGACCACAGACAGGAAGCCCAATGATGTGGTCAATGCAGGTCAACCTCCTAAGGCACAGACAGGGTGGAGAAGGGTAGAGAGAGATAGGATCTGAAGGGGAAATGGAAGATATTCAGCACCAATTTTTGAAGAGGATGTTTAGAAGATTTTGCTATATCATGTGGGATGTAAACCAGTATTATTCCATCACTCCATGAAAATGTCAGTAAAAATCAGCCTTATTCATCAGTGCCTCTTGGAAGTAAATGTGTGTGAGTGTATGTATGGATGCTTGATGAAGGGCTTTATGAGGTTAACTTTAAGGCAGGTTCCACGTGAGGTTTAGCCAACAAATCTCGGTTGAATTGGGTTACCTATATTTGAGAGATATTTAGTTAATAGTGTTCCTTTTTAAGAAATAAGAGGGAATTATTTTCCCTTTTAACTTACTCTTTTTTAATTTTTAGTTTTTTTGGATTACATAATAGTTGTATATATTTATGGGGTACATGTGGTTTTTTTTTTTTTTTTTTTTTTTGAGACAGAGTCTCTCTCTGTCACCCAGGCTGGAGTGAAATGACACAATCTTGGCTCACTGCAACCTCCGCCTCCTGGGTTCAAGTGATTCTCCTGCCTCAGCCTCCTGAGTACCTGGGATTACAGGCACCTGCCACCATGCCAGGCTAATTTTTGTAGTTTTAGTAGAGATGGGGTTTCGTCATGTTGGCCAGGCTGGTCTCAAACTCCTGACTTCAGGTGATCCGCCCGCCTCAGCCTCCCAAAGTGCTGGGATTGTAAGCATGAGCCACCACGCCGAGCCACGTGTGATATTTTGATACAAGTATACAATATGTAATGATCAAGTCAGGGTAATGGGATATCTATCAACTCAAGCATTTATCATTTCTTTGTGTTAGGAATATTCCAATTTTACTATTTTAGGTTTTTTGAAATATGAATAAATTATTGTTAACTATAGTCACCTTATTGTGCTATGAAACACTAAATCTTATTCCTTCTATGTAACTGTATATTTGTGCCCATTAACCAATTCCTCTTACCCCACCTCCCCCATACACATCCTTGCCTTTGGTAACCATCATTCTACTCTGTATCTCCATGGGTTCAATTTTTTTAGCTTCCACATATGAGTGTGAACATGCGATATTTGTCTTTCTATGCCTGCCTAATTCCATTTAACATCATGTCCTTTAGTTCCATTCATGTTGTTGCAAATGACAGGATTTCATTCTTTTTAATGGGTGTATAATATTCCATTGTGTATATGGATCACATTTTCTTTATTCATTCATCTATTGATGGACACTTAGGTTGACTTTATATTTTGGCTGTCATGAATAGTGCTACTATAAACATGGGAGTGTAGATACCTCCTCAATATACTAATTTCCTTTTTTTTTTTGATATATACCCAGTAGTGGGATTGCTGAATTATATGTTAGTTCTAATTTTAGTTTTTTGAGGAAACTCCGTACTGTTCTCCATAGTGGCTGTACTAAATTACATTCCCACCAACAGTGTAGAAGCGTTTCCCTTTCTCCACATCCTTGCCACCATCTATTATTGCCTTTTTGATAAAAGCCATTTTCACTGGGTTGAGGTGATAAATAATTGTAGTTTTGATTTGCATTTCTCCAAAGGTTAGTGATGTTGAGCATTTTTTCACATACCTGTTGGTCATATGTATGTCTTCTTTTAAGAAATATTTGTTTAGATCTTTTGCCTATTTAAAATATCAGATTGTTGACTGGGTGCAGTGGCCAATGCCTGTAATCCCAGCACCTCGAGAGGCTGAGGTGGGCAGATCAGTTGAGGCCAGGAGTTCAAGACCAGCTTGGCCAACATGGCAAAAACCCATCTCTACAAAACTACAAAAATTAGGCAGTGTGGTGGCACACACCTATAATCTCAGCTACTCAGAAGGCTGAGGCATGAGAATTGCTTGAACCTGGGAGGCGGAGGTTGGAGTGAGCCAAGATGGTGCCACTGCACTCCAGCCTGGGCAACAGAGCAAGACTCTGTTTCAAAAAAAACAAATTAAAATAAAATAAAATAAGATTATTATTATTCTTTCATACACAAGGTCTTTCTATGTTGCCCAGGCTGGAGTTCATAGGCCATTCACAGGTGTAATCATGGCACACTGCAACCTCAAACTCCTGGCATCGAGTGATCCTCCTGAGTAGCTGGGATGATAGGTGCACACACCATGGCTATCACTATTGAGTTACTTTTGACTTATTCTTAAAGAAACTCAGTATAATTAAAAATCCTATAACTCTCTTCCTGTCGTTAGTAAAATTAAGACAAAGCATTACTCTGTGGCTTATGGGCTGCAGGTATTCTTGGATTCATGACTGGAGTACTTTCACAGTTGGGCCCTGCACCTAAGATGGTGCATTTCACAGAATAGGTACTCATTTTGTTGGGCTGAAATAAATAAATGTGTGAATGAATAAATGGATTGAAGTGTTCTTGATCCAAGCTGGTGCTTGCTTCTGACAAGATAAGGCAGGGGAGTAACATGCCCCTCTTCAGGGGCAGAATGCCTTCTTTCTTTTGTTTCCCCTCCTTGTGTTTCCTGTTCCACCTCCGGGAGATAGGGGAGTTGAACAAGCATGGTGGCCAATGGAGCCTAGCCATTTTGACTCCAGCCAGAAGCAGACAGGAGAGTTTCCCCCTTCCAGACTTGCAGACCTGTAGAAGTCTGAGGAAACATTTCTCTCTATGAGGAAAGCTACCTGGCTTCCCTTTCCCAGACACACAAATAACCCACCAGCTACCATCCATTCCCCTGTAGAAGAATAGCACCCCTGCAAGCTCACTGTCTGTGTTTACAAGAGAGAGGCCTTTCCTTGTACACAGGAGTGGATGGCAAAGGACGAGGCTTCATGAAGACTTCGTTGTGGGGTCCGATTTTCTTGCCTATGTCATTATACTTCACTCTGATAATTCTGCAGCATAAAGGCTGTATCTGAATAAAGTGACAGTTTCTCTTTATTTAGAACTATGTATAATGTTACGTTTTCTTAACTGCCAGTGCTGGTCTGTGAAACACAGTGAGTCTTTCAATGTACTTTGGCAACAGCTTTTCCACTATTCCTGTATTTCTTCTGCCATTGCTTTCTCATCATCGATACAGATGTCTCTATATTTTTGCCAATTTATTTGATGGTGTGTTAACAACTGTTCTAAACAATTATGAATCTATTCTCTTTTAGTTTTCACGTCAAATACTTTATGAAGCAATAAATCAACCCCGGGAAATAGATTATGTAATAATCTGCAAACATCTTTACTCATTTTTCCACGAACCGTAAAAATTTCATATATCTCTGTCTAATGACTAATTTTTCAAGTATGTTCGGAGGACATTGTTCCTGGTATTGACTTACTAGATGATGCTAGTAATTGCATTTTTTGTGAGCCTACTCATTCTTTATAGTTACTGCCTTATTAACTGTTGGTGTTCAATGAGCTTATCTCTAGAATCATGCTGTGGTCTTTCATGTGCAGTGTTGTAACTTAGTTTTAGAGATCTTTTAAAAGGATTATTAATGTTAGAGCAACTGATAAGTCAAAATTTTATGTGTGTAAATACTTTTCAACTTTATTATGCTATTTCACTTGTGTCTCCCTCTGTGACATACATGCTTAGATCTACCAATGGGGCTCTCATCTCCAAAACATTAACCTATATTTTCATCTTTACAAATTTTTCCTAGCCACACAGCCTAAAAAGCAACAACTCCACCAGTGCCCCCTGACTGAGGGATTCAGAGCCTCAAGTTTCCTCCAACATTTGTGTACCATCACTGTATCCCCAGAAAAAGTAAAATAATCCTCCTGATCTGATGGAATCACAAGTGATCTAGCCTCCAAGTAGTTGACTTGACTTTAAAAAGCACACAGAGTCACAGCATTGGCATTGCAGCTGTGACATATAAAAAGCTTGGAAGCTGTCACTCCCATCCGCAAAAGAATAGTGCTGAACAACCTGAAAACCAATGATTTTCCTTAGACTCATCAGAGAATTGGGGTCACAGGGCAAATTGTCGCTGTGAAAACTAGAGAGACAAGTGAATACAGAAAATTGCAGTCAAGATCAGCTTATCTGGAGTAAAAGCTGCTGGAGCCATAAACTGATAGGAACACTGATAATCTATAGTCTATATAGTTGGAGGGCACACAAAATCCAACTTTAAAACTTGCTATAAAACCACAGTAATCAAGAGAGTGTATTATTGGAAAAACAATTGATACATATATCAATGGAATAGAATAGAGAGCCCAGAGATAGACCCATGCAAACATATTCAATGGATCAAAGCAAAGATGATCAGAGCAAAGATGATTCAATGGAGAAAGATGGTCTTTTAACAAATGGTGCTGGAATACTTGGACATCTATATGCAAAGAAGTAATCATACTTTACACATTTCACAAACACAAACTCAGAGTGGATCATATATTTAAATGTAAACTGCAAAACTGGAAGATAACATGGGAGAAAATCTAGGTGACCTTGTGTTTGGTAACTAGTTTTTAGAAACAACACGAAAAACACAATCCAGGGAAGGAAAAATGGATATATTGAACTTAATTAAAAGGAAAAATATTTACTTTGGGAAAGACTAAAAGAATCTCCATTAACAGAATGAAAAGAAAAACTACAGCCTGGGAAAACATACATGCAAAAGACATATTTGATGAACAACTTGTATCCAAAATATACAAAGAATTCTTAAACTCAATAATAAAACAATTCAATGAAAAATGGGAAAAGAGCTAAATAGATACCCCACCAAAGAAGATATAAAGTTGGCAAATAAGGATATAAAAATGTTCAGCATTATTTGTCATTATAGAATCACAAGTTAAAACAACAAAATACAACTGCACACCTCTTAGATGCCTGCAATTAAAAAAAAATACTGACAATGCCAAATGTTGGTGAAGATGTTAAGCAGCAGAAATTCTCATTAATTGTTGGTGGGAATGCATGGTACAGCATTTTTAAAGACAGTTTGGCTGTTTCTTACAAAGCTAAACACAATCTTACCATAAGGTTCAGCAATCATGCTCCTACCTACTTACCCAATTGGTTGAAGACTTATATCTATGCAAAAAACCTGCACATGAATATTTTTGGAAACTTTGCTAATAATCACGCAAAACTGAAGCCACCAAGATGTTTTTCAATAGTTAAAAGAATAAACAAACGGTGGTATATCCATGCAAAGGAATATTACTCAGGGATTTTTTTTTAAAAAGGGCTTTTAGGCCACAAAAAGTATGGAAGGAACTTAAATGCATATTGCAAAAGAAAACAGTTTGAAAAGGCTGCATACTGTATAATTCCAATTTTGTAACAGTTTGAAAAAGGCAAAACTGTAAAGGCGATAGAAATATCAGTGATTGCCAGAATTCAGGGTAAGACTGTGATGAGTGGAGATGAATAGATGTAGCTCATGGGATTCTTAGGATGATGAAGCTATTCTGTATAATACTGCAATGGTGGATATATGACATTAATCATTTGCCAAAGCCCTTAGAAATTTACAACCCAGAGTGAACCTTAATATGTGTAAATTTTTAAAATAGTTTAGGAATTCAGGGATCCCAGGAATGAATACAGATAATGATAAGATAATTACTCTGTATAACATATCTAAAACAATCTCATTGAAGTTGGTAAGGTAAAAGTTGCTGACCTAAGTAACTATGGACATAAATAGAGTCTGTTAGACTAAAGACAGAGAGAACTGCTCAAAAGGACTGTACTCTAGTTGATAAAGTGGTTTCCCACTTTATCAGAGATATAACTTAGAAATTATGATACTTCTGTTCATGTTTTCTAGAATAATAGATGGATGGCAGATGGTGGCAGCTAGTTTTCTCACTGTTGGAGTGGGAATTTAGATAAGCAAGGGGAGGAAGCCAGAATACTTCCCATGGTAAAAATTCAGCAATGGAGACATCAGCAATAATTCATGTTTAAAATGATAAAGATGGTTATATACAGAAACATTGATAGATGTGTATATATACATGAATTAGATACATACATATATTTCTCTGCTCTGTTACCTGGAAGGTCCTAAAAGAAACAATACCATAGTAACAACAATCACACCTAGTTCCTAGTGCCCAGATCTTGTTTTCTAGTGTCTTTATCCATTAAAAAGGAACCAGTACTCTTTAGAGAAGTGGCTGTTTCTAGTACTGGGGCAGGAAATATACAAGATGAGACTGAAACATCTTGTAATGCCAAAAAGTAATAAAGTGCTCAAGATAAACAAATTAACAAGCTTTTTTTTTAAACCTAGACACACACACACACACACACACACACACACACACACACACACACATATTGTGGTATATAATGAAAAGCATAGGTACCAACTGAAAGAGCTTCCAATGGTCGAAGCAGGAAAATTTGAGTTACAAAATAAATAAATGGTGTTGAATTGTAACCCAAAATATAAAGCAACCATCCATAGAATTCATACTAATATAAATAAATTATTGACTGATACGGTTTGGCTGTGTCCCCACCCAAATCTCATCTTGAATTGTAGTTCCCTTAATCCCCACATGTCATGGGAAGGACCAGGTGGAGATAACTGAATCTTGGGGACAGTTTTCCCCATCCAGTTCTTGTGATAGTGAGTTAGTTGTCATGAGATCTGATGGCTTTATAAGGGGCTTCCCCATTCACTAGGCACTCATTTCTCTCTCCTGCCACCATGTGAGGAAGGACATGTTTGCTTCCCTTTCCACCATGATTGTAAGTTTCCTGAGGCCTCCTCAGCCCTGAAGAACTGTGAGTCAATTAAATCTCTTTCCTTTATAAATTACCCAGTCTCAGGCAGTTCTTTATCACGGAGTGAAAATGGATTAATACATTGACTAAGTTAATATATTGGGGAGAAGACACAATTATTTCATGCAGAAAAATTTCAAAAATTATGTAGTTACTCCAACCTAAAGAAGGAAGAGAATAACTTCCTACTCTTTAAGTGTAGGCTACACATAGTAACTTCACTCCAAAGATTGCAGAATAAAAAGTGGGAGAAAAATAATAACTTTACAGTGGAGAAACCTGAAAGACAGCATTTCAGCCATATGATCAAAGTCAGTATTCATAAATCATAAATCATGTTGCTACTATGCAATCTTGGTATGATGTGACAAAAAAATTACTTTACGTTTGCCTTCCTGCTTCCCCAAACCCATAACCAACCCCAGCTTAATGAGAAAAACATCAAATCCAGTAGAGGGGATTCCTACAACATGCCTGACCAATGTTCCTCAAAACTGTCAAGATCATCAAAAATGAGGAAAGTCAGAGAAATTGTCACAGCCAGGAGGTGCCTAAGGAAACAATGACAACTAGGTGTAATTTGGTACCCTGGATGGGATCTTGGAACCGAAAGAAGATATTAAGTAAAAATTAAGAACGATCTTAATAAAGTATGGAATTTAGTTAAAATAATGCATCAATATTGATTAATCTGTTGGAACAATAGTCCCAAACTAATGTAAGATGTTAACAATTGGAGGAACTGGGTGGGGGTGGGGGGACATATGAAAACTCTCTTTACTATCTGGTTGATTTTTCTTAAATCTGAAAATTTTCTTTTGTTTTTTTGTTTTATTTTGTTTTGTTTTTGAGATGGAGTCTCACTCTGTAGCAAGGCTGGAGTGCAGTGGCACGATCTCGGGTCACTGAAACCTCTGTCTCCTGGGTTCAAGCAATTCTCCTGCCTCAGCCTCCTGAGTAGCTGGGACTACAGGCACATGCCACCACACCCAGCTAAGTTTTGTATTTTTAGTAGAGATGGGGTTTCATCATGTTGGCCAGGATGGTGTCGATCTCTTGACCTCATGATCCGTCCACCTCAGCCGCCCAAAGTGTTGGGATTACAGGCGTGAGCCACTGAGCCCAGCTGAAAATTTTCTTTAAAATAAAGTCTATTAATAAAACGAGTATACAGAATCCCCATTGTATACAATGTAGCTTCAAATTCTGCATTTTTATCTGTCATAGACAAACATTTCACAATATCATCAAAAATCGACTAAGGTATATTAAGCACATGTTAAGCTTAAGTGTAAGTTTCAATGCTCATTGATGATGCTTTTAGGTCACAACATTCCCTCCCTCCTTATTACATCTTCCAGCTGGCTAGAGCCTTGCATTTGTGAGGACTCCCTTGGTTGCAAGTTACAGAAATGCACTTAATCTAGCTATGGCAAAACTAGATAACTTTTCTGGGATTTTGAAGGCTGGTGGCTTCAGCCTTGCCTGAACCTAGGAATTTTCACCATTATTATCAGAAATTATTAGACTCTATCTCTCATCTCTGTTATCTTCTGTCCTGGTTTAATTCCCAGGCAGGGTATCACCATGTAATGGCTAAAATGGTCAAGCCAGGCCAAAGTTGACACTGTATCTAGACTGTCAAGCTGGAATGAAAGGGCACTTCTTTCCTAATAGTTCCCAAGAAGAGCTTTTATTTGTTCAGTTTGGATCACTTGTTCATCTGTATGCCAGTTGCTGAATTTGATCCAGTGTTCCCTTAACCAAGCACAGGTGATGTGTCCCACCTCTAAATAGGTCCACTTGAACCACTAGACTGAGACAGACAAGGGAAATTTTCCAAAGGACAAAAGAGGATCCTATTAATACAAGAAGGAAAAAAGGATGCAATGTGATTTATGGTAAGTGCTTTTTTGTGTGTACTTGAGGTTTGGGGCCAAGTTGTATAAATTTGGCCTTTGGAGGGCTGGAGACTGAGTAGCAAAAGTCAGTTATGCAAATGCTGTATGCTTGCATGATGGATCCTTAAATTAAAACCCTGACACTAGGGTTCAAGAGTGACTCTCTGGTTGACAACACTTTGCATGTGTTGCCACACATTATTGCTGGGAGAATTATGTCATCTCCATGTGATTCTACAGAAAGAAGAAAACTGGAAGTTTTTTCCCCTTGGTTTCTCCTGGACTCTGCCCTGTGTGCCTTTTCCCTTCACTGATTTTAGTCTGATCATTACGCTGTAACAAATTATAGCCATAAATATAACAGCTTTTTTTTTCAGTCCTGTGATCCTATCTAAGAATCATCAAGTTTGAGGATGGTCTTCTGACCTCTGATACACGAATATTTAAAAACTAGGATATTTTACATAGAAATCTGCAAAGCTGGCTTTTCTTGAGAAATCAGAATACTTCAGTAATCACTGCAAATTCTAGTCACAGCAACAGCCTGATAATCTTTTTGGGAAGTTTTCTTTCTCCCATTGCAATATAGGCTTTGGAGGCTCTTCATCAATGTAGTTCACCTTTGAAATATCCATGTCAATAAATTCTAGTGTTACATCATTTTAGGCCATTTTTAATTTTCTTCACTTTTGTTATTTTTGCCTTTTGAAGGAATATTACACTTCTAAGTTATTAAAAGTAAATTTAAAATTTAGAAATTGTTAGAAGTTAATATGTAACTTCAGTTAAAATGTTTTATTTATTAGAATATAAATAATAGAAGCCATATTCTTAGAGAATGTCACTATATGAAGATACACTTTCTACAGATACAAGGGAAGCAGAATGAAATAATGATTGTCCCTATATGTAATTCCTTCCTTTCTTTGTGTTTTTTATTTTTTTGAATATTATTCTTTTTTTTTTTTTTGAGACAGAGTCTCTCTCTGTTGCCCAGGCTGGAGTGCAGTAGCACAGTCTCAGCTCACTGCAACCTCTGCCTCCCGGGTTCAGGCGATTTCCTGCCTCAGCCTCCCGAGTAGCTGGGATTACAGATGTGAGCCATCATGCCTGGCTAATTTTTGTATTTTTGTAGAGATGGGTTTCGCCATGTTGGCCAGGCTGGTCTCGAACTCCTGACCTCAGGTGATCTGCCCCCCTTTGGCCTCCCAAAGTGCTGGGATTACAGGTGTAAGCCACCGCACCCAGCCAAATATTCTTAAAAACATAAAAAAATACTGAAACACTGAAACTCCTTTGTCCTACATCATAATCTTATTATCTTGCTTGCTCCTTCATAGGTAACTTTTTTATTATAAGTTAGTCTGTGGTCTTTCCATTTGATTTTTAAACTTTTACCACATATACATATATGAATGCATATGTATGATACAACTATTTTGTTTTTGAACTCCACATAAATAATATCATGCTGTAAATATTATTCAAGTATTTGCTTTATTTTTAAACATTATTTTTCTAAGATTTGTCCATATGGATACAAGCAAATGTAGCAAGTACACTTTAACTGGTGGTGAATTCCATTATATGATTCTTTACCAGTTCTCTTGGTGGTGGAATGTTTCATTGGCTGGACTTTTTTCCTTATTAGAACCATTGCTACTGCAATAATTATTATGGCTCAAATTTGAGTCCTAATTATTTGCCAGATATTAGTCTGAATTATACAAGTGCTCAACACATTTCTATCCTCATAACAACTCCCAAGAGGTGGATATTGTTATTTCCATTTTTGAGATAAGGAAACAGAGGCATGGACAGGTTAAGCAATTGTCTAAATTCATATAACTAAAAGTAGCAGAGCCAAAACTTGAGCCTAGAAGTCTTGATCTAGAGTACATGAAATTAATTGCCTTGGGAAAATCTCTGTGCATACGTGCAAGATTTTCTTGCTGCTTATGATCACTAACATCATGCATGATATAAACTGGTTATCTATGTTTGCCGACAGCCTGAAGCCCAGGAGTCCTGTGCCTTCAGTCTACTTACCACATCAGGTTTTGCTTTATTTTTGCTCTATTATCTTTTTTGAACACGACTATTTTTTAAATTTTTTTCTTTTATAATCTTAAACATTACATATTTGAGTAGAGAACATTCTCAAAACATGAATTTTAACACCACCTATACCTTCAATTTTAGTCATCTTCCACTATTGACCACCAAATATTTCTTAAAACTCATTTTCTCTTGTTCTGTTTACCCAGAATTCAACATGTCTTTCTCATCCCAAGACACTGTACAAGAAACAGGGCATAAAACAACAAATAAGGCAGAATTCCTCTCTCTCAGGGATTTACGAGGAAATTGGCCACATAAACAGCTAACTGGAATGAAATGTGATAAGTACTGACATAGAAGTATAATCATATGCTACAAGAATATACATGACAACTTATTTATTTTTATTTTAGGTGGAGCTTAGGAATGGTGACATATATGCTAGGAATTGAAAAATGAGTACAATTTTCTTAAACTTGGAGGAGAATGTGAACATATTTGGTGAAAGGGAGAAACATAAATAATTGCCTGAAAGCCTGAAAGTTCACAGCATATTCAAGAATTAGCAAGTAGGACAGTTTAGATGTGGTACAGTGGATAACAGGAATTAGAAGGAAGAAAGAGGATGTAAAGCTCAGAAGATGAGTTGGCCAAAACTTTGAAGTGGCGACTGGGAGGAGGGAACAGAAAAGAGGCATAGCTCACTACCACCTCCCCAGTGGTTTTTATTGATTTTGTGTGTAGTCTCACCTTACATATCACTTTTTCTCTTAATGACTTTTTACCACAATAGTCCTGGCAAACTTACATCACTTATAAGACAATGATTATTTTTTCCAGTAGAATGACATTTTTTTGTCTTCACATCTACTAAATAAGCATACTATCCAAAGTTATATTTCAACATTACTGTTTCAAGAAAAGGCACACTCACAAATTTACATGCAATAGTTTCTAGTCAAAGAATATTATGTGGAACAAATTTAAAGTGCATGCTGTATTTGTATGGACCCGAATGTTTTGCTTTGCCTATGAATGCCAACCAAGAGAGATAAAGAAATATCCTCTTTTATTTTTCGTTCTTGTACATGTGTACTATTTCTTCATGTTTTGAAGCACATATTTTTCTACCCAAAGAATCTACTAACCTTTTATCTTTATGTCAAAGCCTTCCATATCAGGTAGTTGTTTTAGAGCTAAAGTCTCAAGGGAAAGAGAATTGTAAAGCTCATATGGTTCTGATACTAAATACCTGTCCAATATTAAAACACCTGACTTTCCACCAACTTCCAAAGAATGATCTCACAACCCTCCTCCTCCAGCCACCATCTGTTATCAAGCTTTCTCTTCTTTCTTTGGAAATATAATAAAATCTCATTACATTGCTTTATATGTACAAATCTGTACATTGATTAATTTTTATAAGAAGGTTTTTGTTATTCAGTTGATATATGTATAGAAAACTGTTGCATATCTTAGATTAGCATCACACATTCCATATTTTTTATTTTATAACAACACATTCTATATGTTTTATTTAATAACTTTTCACTTAGTGACATTGTTTTCAGGGATAAGTTAAGGTCATTACAGAAGGAACAGATGCATTTGAATCCCATATAAAACCTCATTTGTAAGAGCACCACTAATAAAAAAAATTGCTGTCTGTTCCATAGATTGACATCATTATGCTTATTGTTCTCTGAGTCCAAGAAAATAATTCAGTTCTGACTGATTAAGCAAAATCCTATATTTTATTGGAAGAAAATACAATATTGGGTATTTTATCAAAGGAAGTGCCAAGCAATCAGTCTGCAAGGATAAGAATGAGGGCCACTGGGAATCTCAGCAGCCAGAGACCCAAGACCATCTTGTTATCTGTACTGACATTCTTGTTTGCCTCACTCTTTTCTCCCCCTGCATCAGATTCAAATTCCAAGAAGAAATATCACATAGGCATATACTGGATTCCTCCTATACTTCAGTGATGACTTTGAATGGAAGACAGTTTTCAAAGGAAAAGTAGGATTTTTATTAACTGTAAAAATAAGGAAGATGTTCCATATAGGAAAAACAACACATGCCCACCAGATTCTATCAATGGCCTACCAGAACAAACACATGCGCACACACCCGCGCATGCATTTTTCATTTTCCTCCATATATAAAAATTTAAAACTACCCTCAGTTGTCATAACACATCTATCACAAACAGAAAAATGATCTCAGCACCATAAAGTAGATTAACTTGATGCTAATTTAATGCATTCAGTTTCAAGTCTGGAATCTCTAGATGATATATTTTCCTTGTTTCTGCAGCTGGTCATAAAACCTTACCAGCTATTTATGCCTTCCCTTCACAACTCTTTATATATGATGTTGTTCATGTCATTGTTTTTCTAAACACCTCTTAAGCAGTGCTAGTCTTCTGGTAAACATTCACATGGAACATAAATCTTACTAGCCTTTATCTATTCTGAGAGTCCCATTTGAACAAACCATTAGCTAGTGCATGAGCATCAGTTTAGAAACTCTTCTCAGGTTATTTTGCTTTAATAAGATAGCAGATAACTCAAATATCTGCCCATTGGAAGTATTATCTTTTTCTACTATCTTCCAGGGCCATACCTGAGTAGGACTGTAATTCAATAGCAGTGTATACCATCTGAAAAACCATCCGAAAACCAAACCAGTTTTTCTTCCTCAATTATCTATTAATATGGGATTAAAAAGAAGTGCATTTTTAAAGTGTTCAACATAACATAAATCTCTCAAGTTCTCCCATGTGTCAGGCTATCAGCTATTCACCAAAATCATTATTCTTTTGTTCTTTCTGAAATTATCTCTAGGCCATACTATCAGCTTCTTTTGTAGTTAGATGTGATCATATGACTATGTTCTGGCAAATGGAATGGAAATAAAAATGATGGTTGCCATTTTAAGGCCAGGACATTTCAGAAGCATTTCTGCTTCTTTTGGAGTCTCTTTTCCCCACATACCACCATGTGAATGTAGAGAATTCTAATGCCCTAAGGAATGGCAGAGATTCAAGAGGGAAAGATCCTGTATCTCTAACCAATGGTGTGGATGAATGCCATTATGCAGAAACACCCCTATTGGACTCCATACATAAAAATTCACTTCTATCGGGTTAAATGCCTGAAACCTTGGGATGTGTGTATTGTGCAGTTGATATTAGGCCTTGGATTGAGGAACACTAATGTCTTGCACATGGCCCTTTCTACTATGGTGGCTTTGACATCATGGATCAGTGAGCCAGTGGAAAGATTCTACCAGTGGCCAAAGATATCCATCCAAGAATATACCAATAAGCTGTGAAAATAACAATTGGATGGGTTTGTTGTCCCATTGGCCTTGGGCAAGTTCTCTATTTTCCCACATGATCCCATAAGCCTCACACTGACTGTCAGATCATAGTCATTTTATGGGTTGCTGGAATTAAGGTTAGCTAGTGTCAAATACACTAGCTAGGGCTCAGTGTCAAATACAACCTAAAACGTTTTGGTAATTATTTTTCTTATTTTTCACAATGTAAAGTACCTAGTGCTCCTTTGGGGGAAAGGTTGAGAGGAAAGACCAGAGAACATGTGTGTAGAATTACAGTCAATTTGTCATCAAGATGTGTGATTTTGTTTTCATCCAAGGCCCCTAAGTATAGAGAACTGGCTCAGATGCCATGACTGTGTTACAGATGACTCAATTTAGGTGTCTATGCTGACTCCTCCATTTGATATGAAAACCATGGATGATATTCTGCCAGTAGACATTGCTACTTTGTAGT
The DNA here is from genome assembly GCF_029281585.2 of Gorilla gorilla gorilla. NCBI lineage: Eukaryota > Metazoa > Chordata > Mammalia > Primates > Hominidae > Gorilla > Gorilla gorilla. The sequence goes on from NC_073228.2 coordinate 132,471,265, forward strand.
GGCCATTATCCATTTTCGTTTGCTGGTGCCTGTGCCTTACTGATCATTTATTATTTTGAATTTATCCCTTCATGAAAATGATATATATTGTACTTTTGCCACCATCTGGACTTGGCCAGCCCAGAGGTCCTACTATGTGTACTCATATTAGAAACCCAATTATGACTGTGGATGTGATGGGATTATATGTTTATTGCAGCAGATATTTATTATGGAAAAATAAAGTTAGATTTTTTGTTAACATGGCTTTGAATTCTGAGAAATTGATATCTACTATAATAACAAAATTTATTATGTATTTTAAACCAGATGATTCAGTTAAATACTATTAATAAAACTTTGTATGCTCCAGGCTTCCAGAAAGAAATATAAGATTGGCTGCCTTGGAAAAGCCTCACTTTGCTGATATTACTTGCATAGGTTTGTGACTCTTAAAAGTTCACCAATTTAAGTCTTATCTTCTCTAAATATTTGAGTAAAAATGAATATTCCAAGATGCTGTGAACCCAACACTCTGCCACTTACCTCCATGTACATGTATACTCTATTATGGAATGCATGGAGGAAAGTTATAGACCCACTTGGAGGTTGGATAAAAAGGGTTTGAGGTCATTCCTAGTGCTTCTATTTTTGTAAGTTAAGTAAGGACATTGTCATATGTCAAGAGTCAAAGGGTTGAGGAAGAATGTTGAATTTGAAAACAGTGGTAAATGATTGAAACAGTTGCTCTGGGAATTGGAAATAGATTAGATGGGTTAAATGACTGCAAATAACCCTTCTTTCCCACACAAATAAGGAATTATGAACTTGACTAGAAGTCAAATCTCATAAGGTCTATCTGTGCTCTGTCTGCTGTACCACACTGCCTGCCATAAGTACATTTTGCATGTCTTTACATCTCTCCAGAGCTATTTAGTAGGTAAAATGATGTTTGCTCTAGGTGTTAAGATGGATCTGTAATGATGGAATTTGAATAAACACTGTTTTTCCTGGAGTAATCAGAGAAAATAGTGAGGTGGAGGGAGGAGGTAGTTGCAGTACTGAAAGTAAAATGTAAACGCCTTACATAGCTCTTAGAGTAAATAGCATTTACCAATGCAGCATGCAAAATCATAGTTTCTGTATGTTTTTCTCTAATGCTACATAAGAGTGGGAGAAATGCCATCAATGTGTCAGATATTCAAAGACAAGGTTAAAGGATTCATTTTCCTGACAGTGAAAATATTCTACTACATGTGTATTAGGTTGGTGCAAAAATAATTGCGGTTTGGCCATTACCTTTAATGCCCAAACCGCAATTACTTTTGCACCAACCTATAAAACCAGTTTTACACTGTTGTAAAACAAACACTATAAAGACTTTGTATCTTTGGCCTGATAATTTTGTCACTCTGTGTGGGCATTGAAAACTGTCATATGATATTATTTCAGAGTACTTCACACAAGATTAACAACTGTCATTTATTTGTTGAGACAATACCTGAAACTGAGAATCAACTATTATTTGTTTTCCAGTTAAGATAGCCAGAACAATTAAATCTGAATGATTGTCATTGTTTTTAACAATGTTTTGTTCAATAGGCCAAATGTGACAGTATTCTTTGAAAACTAGTTTTATACTAAACTCCAGGCATCTCAGATCTTTTATAAAAACTTCAGCACTCACTGAGTCCCCTAAGAGTGATCAACCTAAGATGTGTAATATGAAACTTCTGTGTGAATTTTTAACTTCCCCCAGATGGGGCAAACCACAGTGTCTTTTAATGCACTGATGGTATCAAAATGCATAAACATCAGATGCAACTGCACTCTCACATTCGATACCAATCTGGTATTATAATAAAGGAATTACAATGTAGGGCACAAAGGAAATCATAGCATATCTTCACTTCCTGCTTACTACTTCTTGACGATTTCATAAAAGTCTTTTTCAGTCAAAACCCCATACCAGGATTGAATAATAAGATCATAACAGAGAGATAAGGCAAAAATTAGAATTCGGGAACCCCAATATTAACAACTAATGGATTTCTCATTTACCATTGAACACTTTGACCATTGCTCATTGTCTCATGGGGAATATCACTTTCCTTTTAGTCTCAAATGAAATATAAATAATAAAAATACTTTAGGAAACTTCTTTTCAGGATCTGCTCTTACTTCATATTAACACTCAGGGAAAGATGAATAGAGCTTTAAAACACCTTTTTTCAAAATGTAAAGTTCTAACTGTAAGACTTGACCATAAAAAAGGCCTTCGCAATATTGTGATTGAAATGTTTTTATTTATAATTTCCTAACTTTAATCAATATTTTTTGTTAAAATGCAAAAAAAATTGTATGATTTTCCTAAGAACACATCTTGTTTAAAATTTTATAAAAGTAAAATGTAAGACTTAGTAGAGGCATATGGATGTACAATATTCCAGACACTTGAAGTTTTCACTTCCTTCCTCATAGTTTCCAAAATATGGAAAAGAGAAAACTATGTTGTTATACAAATATATACATTAGTAGAATTCCTGTTGCTATAGTATTTCTATAACAATTCCAGGAAAGAACTCCAAACACTTCTTATGACACCTCTTTAATAAATGAGTCCAGAATTCCAAGTCTTATTGTGTCTTTTAACTTCCATCACATATATGTTGTGTAAATTTATTTAGCATGAATATTATTCTTTCCCTTCCACGTCATTCAAGCTAAAGCATACAGAATAGTTGACACTTCTAAAATATATTTTCTCATTTGATATATAGATGAATATACTTGATTCTAAGAAATGTTATCAGAGTATCAGTAAAAGTAACCATCTTATAAAATGGAATTTGTTGATGCATTCACAAATGTTTGATGTTCTTCAGTTGCACAATAATTTTCCTAACCAGACCTCAGAGAAAACACATAACAGTCACCACAATTTTTTATTTCTACCTAAGATGCAGAAGAATTATCAGAGAAGACAGGTTTGGAGGTCTTTGTATTTTTAGTTCAAATGTGTGTGTCTCTTTGAGGTAGTGTATGACTGTAGCCCTCCGCTGGAAAAAAATATATATATGTATATAGGATTAAAATGCAAGGTTGAAGTGTCCAGTCGGTTAGGGGCTTACAAATGTGACTTTTATGGTTTCTATAAAAGCAAGAGAAAATAAGGTATTTTCCTGCAGAAAAGTTAAATGTTTGTGTATAAAGCCTACTACACATAACCTCTGGGCTTGGCAGGATGTCATAACTCTCATGATCTGAGCAAGGTTCATTCTTTTCAAAAGTGGTTGATTATTGTTTCTTCTTCTTTTTTTTTTCTTTTTTCTTTTTTTGAGACAGAGTTTTGCCCTTGTTGCCCAGGCTGGAAGTGCAACAGTACCATCTTGGCTCACTGTAACCTCCGCCTCCCGGATTCAAGCTGTTCTTCTGCCTCAGCCTCCTGAGTAGCTGTGACAAGCCCAGCTAATTTTATTTTATTTTATTTTATTTTTTTTTTTGAGACAGAGTTTCACTCTTGTTGCCCAGGCTGGAGTGCAGTGGTGCGATCTCGGCTCACCGCAACCTCTGCTTCCCAGGTTCAAGCAATTCTCCTGCCTCAGCCCCCTGAGTAGCTAGGATTATAGGCAGGCACCACCACGCCCAGCTAATTTTGTATTTTTAGTAGAGATGGAGTTTCTCTATTGGTCAGGCTCATCCTGAACTCCTGACCTCAGGTGATCCCCCTGCCTTGGCCTCCCAAAGTGCTGGGATTACAGGCGTGAGCCACCGTGCCCGGCCTAATTTTTTGGTAGAGATGGGGTTTCACCATGTTGACCAGGCTGGTCTCGAACTCCTGACCTTAGGAGATCCACCTGCCTCAGCCTCCCAAAGTGCTGGGATTACAGGCGTGAGCCACCGTGCCCGGCCTAATTTTTTGGTAGAGATGAGGTTTCACCATGTTGACCAGGCTGGTCTCGAACTCCTGACCTTAGGAGATCCACCTGCCTCAGCCTCCCAAAGTGCTGGGATTATAGGTATGAGCCACTGCGCCAGGCCAGATTATTATTTCTCTAGTATCAGATGATAAAGTGCAATTTCAAAATGTAATAGTCCTATTTTCTATATTCAACAATAATTTTTCCTTTTCACTTTGCTTGGCTAATTCTGGCCTATATAAAAGCAAATTTAAGACATTGCTTTAGTACATACATGAAACTTGAAAACCAAGAGTCCGGGAATGAGACTCATTAAAAAACAAACCAAGAAAGATCTTATTGCCTACAGAGTATGTCTACTTATTGAGAGGGAAAAATCATAATAAAAAAGCATCCAAATTTATAAATCATTCATTCATTCAGCAGCTATTTATTGCTTACTGAGCACTAACTAACCTGACACTGAAGAGCACACAGTCAACTGCATTGAGGATACCTACAAAAAAGAAAATATAACATAGAGCTTTTATGGAGCTGCATACACAGTGCTAATGTTGGGCAGTCAGGAAGGTTCTGGTGGAGGCAACATCTGAGATAACGTTGGAAGGAGGTGCAGATTTAATCTGGATAATAAGCAGATGGAGAGAAAGACCTTTAAACAAAGTCTCTCCTCTCCCTGTGACAAAGCCTCAGGCACAAGAAAATGTGAACATTTTGGGGAAATACAAGTGGAACCTCCAGGCAAGAATCGCCAAAAATTAGATTGTATTAGCAGGACAGGATGGAATTCTGCATGGCGTTGCAGGTGTGTTAAGGTATATGGACTTCTTCCTAAGGCAGCGGGTAGCAACTGAATAATTTTAAGCAGAATAATGATTTGTTTTTAAAAAGTCATTTTGGTATACAGTGCAGAATCTGTCAGGTCTAAGAGGGGAGAGGGGCTCAAGCTTCAAGAGGGTTTGAGAGGCTACTGCTCCAATCCTTCTGATGGCGATTTGCCCAAGGGAATGGAGAGTAATGCACAACTTTTGAGAGGATTGGCAAGGAGCAGGAAGGTAGGAATCCAGGTCAATTCTGTATATCTGGCTTGGAGAAATTGGCTGATCGTACTTCCTCTTACTGAGAGGGAACATATAGGAGAAGGCAGGGCTCAGGAGGAACCTGTGAGACAGAGATTACATTTGGGTGCACGCTGCTGTGCTTTAAGCACTGCACCTTCAAAGGAATTCAGTAGAACCTGGCTCAGGGGATAGCTGGCCATGAGCAAAGCTTATTTCTGGTGCTGGGTTTAGATTAACAGGAAACTTGAATTATCAACCTCTATAGAAGCCTTTGACTCCATAGGAGAAATTCTCCTTTCATGCTTGGCACTAGTCCATTTGGAACATGGAAAGTTGGAAGAGGAAAAGACAAAAGCTTCATATGGGTATTGTAAAAGGAAAGGGAATATTTTTTAAGTGACTAAATAAAGAGGAGTTAGTACACCCTGTATCAAAACCCCCTTTTATGGATAGTTAGTGAGTTCTAAAGAAAAGATATTTATGTGTAAGTTTGTAAAGTTTTGAGTTTGAGTCTTGACTCACAACAGTGTACACTGATGATTTTTTTTCTCCATTGTCTTGCTAAATGTAATGCTCATTTCTGTGCTATTTTCAAAAATTAATCAACAGTTTAATCAGTCATGCTTAATTTGGGGATTCCATTGGTGGCCACCTCCCTGCACCATCTACTGAATGAATCTATTTGTTTTAGGGCATTGATGGCAGAAAAGATCATCTGGGATCCATGAACCTATTTTGTTTACAAAGCTTGTGCTTAGGTAGTTGACGCTATTATCAAACGGAGTGTGCGCTAGAGATGGTGCTTGGCAGGCTTGGGGTCAGGCTTTTCCTGGTCTCAGTTGTAAATCCTGCAATGTTTTTTTCCCCTCCCTTTAGTTCACTTATGGTAGCTTGGGCAGAGTCTGACATATTTCATTCCTGGCTGCAGGCCAAAACAGGCTTTTTAACAAAGCCACGTATTCTTTTCCTACTTTCAGATGGGCTAGCCCCACCAAAGTGGTTGTCTTTCTTCTAAAGTAGTGAAAATAGATTTGTCTCACTTGGCTCTTTGCTGTAAGCAAAGGAAAACAATTTTGCCTAATTAGCAAGGGAAAACAATTTTGCTTAATTTAAAGAGAAGGATATAAGTAAGAAACAAGAGGAAGTCAGGAAGTGGGAACACAGGCAAAATCTTGCCTCAAATGCTCTGGTTCAGACACTGCTGCTGGCCCTACCTCCTCAGGTGACAGTGCCAGGATGGTAAAGCCACAACCGCCCACTATCTCTACCCACCCCTGATGCTGAGCACAGTAGCATAAACTGTCCCTTTATCCTTGCATCACTTGATGAAGGTACAAATGCTGAGAAAAAGAACCAGATGGCTGGGGCGAGGCACCTGTTCATGGGATACGGAGAGGACACACTTGTCTTCCTTTGGCCTTTGTGTGCAAAGGTGGGCTGTGCCTCTCTCCAGGGCTCACACAATTGGAGATTTCTCCCCAAAAGGAAGAGGTTTGTGCAGCCAACAAATAAGGAATATTCACTACAGTTTACCCTTTTGGCTAACTATATTTGTCCTTCTACACATATTTACATTAAAAAAGTCCTTATCTAACATAATATAATGATCCTTTGTACAACTTACAATACACTCTTTCCCTCCCCCAAGTAAGAAAATCTGAAGTGAGCCAGACTCCAAATCCAGAATCTCTGGGGGATGTCCACTTCTTTGGTTCCACATAATCCCACTTCAGAATTTGGCTACTGAAAGCACGCATTATATGGTTGATTACTACCACCTACCTCCTCAAGAAAAGGGAATTTAATTAAAATGCGCAAATATAACCATGATTCAACAAGAAAGAAAAATTGGGTAGAGGCTTTAGTCTTTGTTTCTGCAAGTGACCATGAGGCTGTCGCTGGTATTTATGACTTTCTTCCTCCACCAAGCATTTCTGTTTGCTTTGCCCTCTGCTAGCATCTCAGCTGGCTGGGATTCTTTACCCAGTGGGATCACTCAAACCTTCTTCCGGAGGGATCTAAGCTTTTGGTGGTTCTGCCTGAATAGATTGCCAGAGTCTTTGATTAACTTTTAACACTGGGCATGGTAATATGAGAAGGTGTTCTGTTTATTCTCCTCCCTGCTCCCATTGTATAACAGCAATCCAGTTTTTCCTTGAGAATTAGAATCAAACTATGCTAAAACACCATTTTTCCCCTGTCTTCAACATGAAGAGTGTAAAACAGCCAATAGAAGTCTAAGCTCCATCAAATGCTGAAAACATTCCTCTTTTCTATGATCCCCATGCCAGCAGAGCCTGGAGCTGATGGGATGGAATGCAAAATTTTGCAAGATATAATTAGCAATTAGGTAATAGCACCATGTTTAATATAGCACCATAGATAATTAAGTGAATAGCACCATATTTCTAGTCCTTTGTTCCTCAACTAATATAATTTGGTTTTGGGAAAAACAGAATTGTTTACTGTTTGCTGGTTAAAGAACAATTACTACATCTACAGAACCAGGCCCTGAATTTTCAAAGTATCTATTGTGCATTATGACTTAAATCCATCTTCAGTAGTGCATTTTACCCTTTTTTCTTTCTTTCTTTTTTCTTTTTCTTCTTTCTTTTTTTTTTTTTGTTTTTTTTTTTTGAGACCGTGTCTCACTCTGTCGCTTAGGCTGGAGTGCAGTGGCATGATCTCAGCTCACTGCAACCTCCGCCTCCTGGGTTCAAGTGATTCTCCTGTCTCAGCCTTCCGAATAGCTGGGACTACAGGTGTGTGCCACCATGCCCAGCTAATTTTTAGTATTTTTAGTAGAGATGGGGTTTCACTGTGTTAGCCAGGATGGTCTCGATCTCCTGACCTCGTGATCTGCCAGCCTCGGCCTCCCAAAGTGCTGGGATTACAGGCATGAGCCGCCGCGCCCAGCGCATTTTACGCTTTTATCAGATGATTGACTCTAGATGAGGGTCCTATGATAAGACTGGCTATTTCTAATGTAAAGTAAATTCTTTGGCTGGGAGAAATGTTGTGTAGTGTGCCAATACTTGGTTTCCCTTGAAGTGGACAAAATGCCCACTAGAGTTCATTCTGGGGATAATGCTGGAGAGCACTCGAATCCTGCGTTCTTAGGAATTAGTGTTGCCTTACAGATTGTGTCTTATCTTTCTCTAAATATTTGATATTTTTCTTTCTTTATAACACAATTAGCTTAGTAAATGCCAAAAGTCACACAGCTAGTAAATGTTACAGCCAGACTTTGAATCCAGTATTCTGACTGCAAAATAAAAGCTCTTGTCTCTATGCAATGCATCTCTTCTCTACACCAGTGATTTTATTGTCCTTTGTGGTCATTAGGCTTTTCTTCATTGAAGGAGCCTCTTGGATCTTTAAAATGACTTTGTGCAACATGTTTAGCTGCTACATACGAGTGAGACATGCAGTATTTGTTTTTCTGTGCCTGGCTTATTTCACTTAACATAATGACCTCCAGTTCTATCCACATTGCTGCAGATGACAGGATCTCATTCTTTTTATGGCTGAATACTATTTCACTGTGTATATATACCACATTTTCTTCATCTATTTGTCCACTGATGAACACTTAGGTTGATTTTATACCTTGGCTATTGTGAATAGTGCTGCAATAAACATGGGAGTGCAGATATATCTTTGATATGCTGATTTCCTTTCTTTTGGGTATCTACTTAGCAGTGGGATTGTTGGATCATATGGTAATTCTATTTTTAATTTTTTGAGAAACCTCCACACTGTTCTCTAATAATGGCTATATTAATTTACATTTCCACCAACAGTGTATGAGTTCCCTTTTCTCTGTATCATAGCTACCATTTTTTTTTTGTCTTTTGTTAATAGCCATTTAACTGGGGTGAAACAATCTCGTAGTTTTTGATTTACATTTCCCTGATTGGTTATGTTGAGCCTTTTGAAATATACCCGTTAACCATTTGTGCGTCCTCTTTTGAGATAGAGACTAGAATGATAATTACTAGAAGCTAGGAAAGGTCAGGAGTGGAAGAGAATGAAAAGAGGCTGGTTAATGAGTACAAACACAGAAGGGCTAAGTACTATTGTTTGATAGAACAGTAAGGTGACAATAGTTAACTATAACTTGTGGAATATTTCATAATAGCTAGAAGAGAAGATTTCAAGTGTTATCAATACAAAGAAAAAGTAAATGTTTGAGGTGATTGATATTCTAGATACCCTGATTTGATCATTATACATTATATGCATATATCAAAACATCACATGTACCCCATACATATAGACAATTATTACATATCAGTAAAATTTTTTAAAATGACTTTGTTCTAGGAGTTGGGTAAGAGGTCAAGAATTTTATATCTATTTTGGTGGTATTTACCAGATCCAAAGTTTTTTCAAATATACAAGATTTTATTTCAACATCTTAGACTGCATGGTTGATTAAACATTGTCAAAAATATCTAGATTAGAACATTCTGATCACTATGATAACTATGCCTCCTCTCCCTCTGTTGATTAAATGCCATATGATGGACATCTGATTGAATCATCCCCATGACCCATTGGGGAGTTCCTATCATTAGCATTCCTAATGCTAAAATACCTTTCTAAGATGCTGGTGTTATTCTCGCTAATGTGTATCACAAACTTCAGTGAAGGAAGTGAATTCTGGGCTCCCCCTAGGGAATGTAGAGAGTGGGTTAGACAGTTTGCATATGGTAAATCCATTGTGGTCTTCCATTTTCTAGTCTCCGCATTCCTTCCTTTTTGACTCACCAAGGAATGTCTGACATTTCAATGAATGGGGTATGGAGAAATAAATCCTGAGTATACCTATAGTTGCACCAGATAGAAAAAATTAAATTAAATTATAATTTTAATCAGAGTGAATGCATGTATACACTTTTAGAAGCAAAGTAAGACAACAAGGCATATGACAACAAACTGTAGCCACCTTCATACATATCTACCCTTAATTTTTGCTCTCAGAGATGATGACTTTCAATTCTTAACTCTTTCTTATGCTGTATTTCTAAAAACTTGCTTTTTCTGCTTTCTTGGTTTTTAAATTTTAGACATTATCTATTGATTTCCAGTTACTAAAGATAAGTATTTAGTTTTTTTTTTTAATAGCAATCGCCACCAGTGCCTACAATTTCCATCTCTCATCACTTTCAGTATAGTTATCACGTAATTTTTGGTTAAATTAATATTGAGTGCCCACATTCTTTTGAGTATGTTAATATTGTCAACAGCAGAGTTTGTAATATAGTGACCTTCTACATCTTATGAAGCTTTTTGGTTTTTTTGGAGTTTATAATGAATTCTTTTTACATGCTTGCTTATCTTATAAATACAGGTACTTATTGCTAACAATCACCAAATTCTTCTACTGATCTATGAAACTCTTTAAAATAAAGTCATAAATCAAGCACAGCAGATAATAATCTATCAGTCTCTTTTTTTTTCCTCATCTTTTTTTAAGCTCCAAGTCCTCCTGCAATATTTATTATCTCAACCTACTACATAACTATCATCCTAAGGTTTCTGGTCACATTGAAACTGGGAATTTTCCTTGCCTTGCTGCTATATTGAATCTCTTTTTCCTGGATGCCATATCCTTCTATTTCTTAGTTTAGATTTTTTGTTTTTGTGGAGCACATCCTACTGAGAAAAGATTACCTATAATAGGCAAGACCCTTAATGTCTGAAAATGCCTTTACTTTATTTTTACATCATGCTTTAGCTTCTAGTCTGATGCCATTAACTTTTTTGAAAAAAAAAATTTGTATTTTATGGGTGTAGAGTAGGCGTACATATTTATGGGGTGCATGAGATATTTTGATAAAGGCATACAATGTGTCATAATCACATCAGGGTAAATAGTGTATCCATCAACACAAATATTTTAATTTTTTGTGTTATGAATATTCCAGTTATATTCTTTTAGTTATTTAAAAAGATACAATAGATTTTTGTTGACTGTAATCCCCCTGTTGTGCTACCAAATAGTAGGCCTTATTTTTTGTACCCGTTAACCACCCCACTTCCCCCCAGCCCCACTCACTATGATTTCCAGCCACTGGTAACCACGATTCTACTCTCTAACTCCATAAGTTCAATTGTTTTAATTTTCTTCACCCACAAATGAGTGAGAACATACAAAATTTTTCTTTCTGTGCCTGGATATTTCACTTAAGAAAATGTGTTCCAGTTCTATCCATGTTGGTGCAGATGACAGAACCTCATTCTTTTTATGGCTGAATAGTACTCCATTTTGTATATGTACCACGTTTTCTTTATTCATTTGTCTGTTGATGACACTTAGGTTGCTTCCAAATCTTGGCTATTGTGAATAGCGCTGCAATAAACATAGGAGTGCAGATATCTCTTCAATATACTGATTTTCTTTCTTTTGGGTATATACCTAGCAGTGGGATTGCTGGATCATATGGTAGTTCTATTTTTAGTTTTTTGAGGAACCATACTGTTCTCCATAGTGGCTGTATTAATTGACATACCCACCAGCAACGTAAGAGGGTTCCCTTTTCTCTACATCCTCTCCAGCATTTGTTATTGCCCATCTTTTGGATACAAGCCATTTTAACTGGGGTAAAATGATATCTCATTTTAGTTTTGATTTATATTTCTCTAATATCAGTGATGTTGAGCATCTTTTCATATACTTCTTTGCCATTTGTGTGTCTTCTTTTGAGGAATGTCTATTCAGATCTTTTGCCCATTTTTAAATCGAATTATTAGATTTTTTTCTATAGCATTGTTTGAGCTCCTTATGTATTCTGGTTATTAATCCCTTGTCGGATGGATACTTTGCAAGTATTTTCTCCCATTCTGTGGGTTGTGTCTTCACTTTGTTGATTGTTTTCTTTGGTGTGTGGGAGCTTTTTAACTTGATGTGATCCTATTTGTCCATTTTTGCTTTGGTTGCTTGTGCTTTTATGGTATTACTCAAGAAATGATCACATGGTTTTTGTACTAGAGTCCATTGATATGATGTATCACACTGGCTAATTTGCATATGTTGAATCCTTCTTGCATCCCTGGGATAAATCTCAATTGGTCATGATGTATGACCTTTATAATGTATTGTTAAATTCAGTTTGCTAGTATTTTGTTGAGGATTTTTGCACCAGTTTTAATCAGTGATATTGGCCTGTAGTTTTCCTTTTTTGATGTGTCTTTGTCTGGTTTTTGTATCAGGGTAATACTAGCCTTGTAGAATGAGTCCGGAAGTATTACCTCCTCTACTTTTTAGGCTAGTTTGAGTATAATTGGTATTAAGTCTTCTTTAAATGTTTGGTAAAATTCAGCAGTGAAACCATCAGGTCCTGGCATTTTCTTTACTGGAAGACTTTTTATTATGGCTTCAATCTTGTTACTTGTTATTAGCCTGTTCAGGCTTTGGATTTCTTGCTGGTTCAATCTTGGTAGGTTGTATGTGTCTAGGAATTTGTTAGTTTCTTCTAGATTTTTCAATTTATTGGTATATAGTTGCTCATAGTAGTCTCTGGGGCTTTTGAATTTCTGTGGTATCAGCTGTAATGACTCCTTTTTCGTCTCTGATTTCATTTATTTGGGTCTTCTTTTTCTTGTTTGTCAATTTTGTTTGTCTTTTCAAAAAACAAACTATTTGTTTCATTTATCTTTGTTTTTTTTTTTCATTTCAGTTTTATTTACGTCGCCTGGTCTTTACTATTATTGTCTTCTAAGTTAAGGTTTGGTTTACTCCTGCTTTTCTAGTTCTTTAAAATGTATCATTAGATTGTCTATTTAAAGTTTTTCTACTTTTTTGATGATGGCACTTATTGCTATAAACTTTCCTCTTGGTACTGCTTTCCTTGTATCCCACAGGTTTTGGTATGCTGTATTTCCATTTTCATTTGTTTCAAGGAATTTTAAAATTTCCTTCTAAATCTCTTTATTGACCCACTGGCCATTCAGGAGCATATTATTTAATTTCCATGTGTTTGTATAGTTTCTAAAATTCCTCATTGATTTCTAGGTTTATTCCATTGTAGTCAGAGAAGATACTTGACATAATTTCACTTTTTTGAATTTTTAAGAGTTATTTGTGGCCTAGTATGTGGTTTATCCTTGAGAGTAATCCATGTAGTGAGGAGAAGGTATATGAAATGTTGTGTTAAGTATGTATTAGTTCCATTTGGTCTATAGTGCAGATTAAGTCCTCCGTTTCTTTTTTAATTTTCTGTCTGGAAGATCTGTCCAATGCTGAAAGCGGGGTGTTGAAGTCTGTAGCTATCACGTTGGGGCTTATCCCTCTCTTTAGCTCCAATAATATTTGTTTTATGTATCTGGGTGCTCCAGTTTTGGGTGCATATATATTTACAATATATATATTATAATCCTCTTGCCGAATTGACCCCTTTGTAATTATACAGTGACCTTCTCTGTCTCTTCTTATAGTTTTTGTCTTGAAATCTATTTTGTCTGATACAAGTATAGCTACTCCTTTTCTTTTTTGGTTTCTATTGGCATGAATATCTTTTTCCATCCCTTTATTTTCAATCTATATGTGTCTTTAAAGGTGAAGTGTGTTTTTTGTAGGCCACGAATCATTTACTCTTTTGTTTTAATCCATTCAGCCATTCTATGTCTTTGGATTGGAGAGTTTAGTCTATTTACATTCAATGTTATTATTGATAAGTAAGGGCTTATTGCTGTCATTTTGTCATTTGTTTTCTAGATGTTTTGTAGTCTGCTCATACTACTTTCCTTCCTCCATGTCTTTCTTTTAGGAAGGTGATTTTTCCCAGGTGGTATGTTTTAATTTTTTATTTTTTGTGAGTTCATTGTATGTTTTTAAAATTTGAGATTACCATAAAGCTTGCAAATAATACCTTATAAGACATTATTTTAAGCTGATGACAACTTAACACTTATTTCATAAACAAACTAGCTAAATAATAAGCAAAGACAAAACTAATACAAAGTACTTTTTTCTTCCAATTTTGTTTCTATTTATGTCTTATTGTGCTATGTCTACAAAAAGTTATTGTAGTTACTACTTTTGATCAGTTCATCTTTTAGTTTTTCTACTGAACATATGAGTAGTTTAGACACCACAATTACAGTGTTATAATATTGTGTTTTTCTGTGTATTTACTTTATCAGTGAGTTTTGTACCTTCATATGATTTCTTGTTGCTCATTAATATCCTTTTCTTTCAGATTGAAGCAGTCTGTTTAGCATTTGCTATAGGGCAGTTCTGGTGTTTATGAAATCCCTCAGCCTTTGTTTATCTGGGACCGTCTTTATTTCTTCTTCCTGTATGAAGGATATTTTTGTCAGATATACTATTCTAGGTAATATAGAATATGTCATGTCATATTCAGCACTTTAAATATGTCATGTCCACTTCAACACTTTAAATATGTCATGTCCACTCTCTCCTGGCACATAGGTTTCCCCTGAAACGTCT